>NW_026087742.1:88421800-88716800 GCF_022539395.1 Myiozetetes cayanensis | reverse complement strand
TGTTTCTTTTGATCATGTTTGGGGATAACATGGCTGTATAGCCAGAGACTTGCATTATCATTTTACCTTAGGCTATTTCTCTAGTGCTTTCTGGGTTTGTTTGGGTTTTTTTGGTTGAAGGACAGAACAGTAATTTACACTCCAGGTGAGGATGGAATTTGAAATTTTAGAAGCCCAAACTAAAATCTTTTTAACTTCTGAAAGAAAGCTGAAAAACAAGCCCTGAAGTTCTTGGCATTAGTCACTCCTTTCTCTTGGTAACATTGCTTCTGGCTCTATTCTTAGTTTGATCTAATTTTATGTAGTGGTTACTTGCAAGTTGTGAACCTTACCTTTTCTCACTCAGTTCTGTTTTTTTTTTTTGCCATGGTTTTCAATATTCTCTCACAAAAGCAAAGGATTTTGTTATATGAAATAATTATAAACTAAATTCATTTTGACTGTGCTTAGTTTGAGGTTTGCTTACAGGAGCATTTTTTTTGATGTTGGTCTCTCTGTTGGTCCACAGAAATTTCATTTGATGTTTGTATCTCCGTTGTACCTTTGGACTAGAAGCAATTGATATGTAATATCTTAAATCCACTCTCAAGACATTTAGTGTTGTGTCTTCCCTTGTGTTGGCTGAGTGGCCTTTACAGAACAGTCATGACAAATTAAAAGGTGATTAAACAAGGTCGGCGATTTCTCATCTACTTTTCTTTGGAGTGTTGAGCACAGCTGTCTGCTGGTTTCTTACAAAAAATAACGCAAGTCTGGAGTACAGTAAAGGTGCAACTGTTTGTAAAATACAATTAATTGCTTCATAAATTGCATCTGTCCCTTGACGATGTTTGATTGCAAAAGGGTAGGTATATTTTGTAGAATAGATATTAGAAGTGCTGCTTAGCACTTAAAGACAGACTTTTGGGATGATTTTGATAGTAGAGAACACAAAGTCCTAATTTCTTTGATATTGCAGCTTGAGTTTAATTAATGCTTTATAGGCTATGCTTCCAAATTTTCTGGGTGAATGTGCTTTATAATTGCTGGTGCATATAGTCTGGTACAGAGAATGTGTAAGTAGCACTGAATACAATGGACCATTCTGCAGATATTAGAAAACAAAACCAAATCACAAATCAACAACTTTTATTATGAGTTGGATGATATTTTGCATAAATTTTTATTTCACTGGCTTGGAAGTTACGTATTTCTGATTGCTGGAGAGTAAGGAATGTAAAGTATGTGTTAAAATGCAATAAGCCTGTGATATTTTATGAAGAGAGTATGTACTAATAGGCCTACAACTGAGTGTAAAGCAACATGAGATGTTAACTAATAGCACTGAACGCCTTGTGGCTTCTCAACAAATCTAAGACCTGAAGCTTGTCTGTTTTCATGTACAGGTGATAGAAACACGTGCATGACAGGTTTATAAATCACTAAGTACTGGCAATAACCACTTGTAGTGCCAGAGTGTCTGAGAGAGCCAATAACATGCTGGTTACATGTGGAGAAAGCATCACTTCAAAATAGCTGGGTGCTCTTGTGAATCTGTTTCAGAATAGGTTTGAAGTGGAAGCATAAAATTTGATTAATTTCTGTGGTTGTTAGTGTGCTTGCTCTGGCTTGTGTAATTGGGTTGGAAATAGAGTACAGGCTATTAAAGAATGCAACATTTAAGTTTTTGTATTGGTGAATATTAAATTTCTACCTCTGATATTTGATTATGTGTGTGGAGCTAAATAGTGTGTTTCTTTTCTCTTTAATCAGATCACCCAGAAGACACAATGAGCGTTAAAGCTTTCAAGCTCGTTTCTGCTGTTGAGCGGGAGATGTTAATGGGAGACAAAAATTACATCAACATTGAGTGCATTGAGTGCTGTGGGAAGAACCTCTACATTGGAACCAATGACTGCTTTATCTATCACTTTATGTTGGATGAAAAGGTATCAACAGCTGGAAAAATAACTTTTGCTGCTACCAAGCAACTGCATAAATATCTGGGCTTGAAGAAGCCTGTGAGCGAGTTGAAAGCAGCCTCTGCCCTCACCAGACTTCTCGTGCTTTGTGACAACACGATAACACTAGTTAACATGATAAACTTGGAACCCGTCCCCACCGGTGCCAGGATCAAAGGAGCTGTGACGTTCACGTTGAACGAGAACCCCGTGAGCGGGGATCCGTTCTGCGTGGAGGTCTGCATCATCTCAGTCAAGCGTCGGACCATTCAGATGTTCATGGTGTTTGAAGACAGAGTCCAGATAGTCAAGGAAGTGTTTACTCCAGAGCAACCCTGTGCTGTGGCCGTAGATGGATACTACTTATGCCTTGCACTTACTACACAGTATATAATTTTGAATTATAATACCGGCGTCTCCCAGGATCTGTTTCCTTATTGCAGTGATGAGAAACGACCAATTGTGAAAAGGATAGGCAGACAAGAGTTTCTCTTGGCTGGCCCTGGAGGACTAGGTGAGACTGAGGATTTTAATTTTTTGCCTTTTTTTTTTTTTTTTTTACTTCTACTAATGTCTTTCACTTGTGAAGCAAAGCTTTACTAATCGAGTGTTTTGCATCATAATGATGATTTACTTCACAGGTCTATATTGGAATGCTGAGGTAAAAAGGGAGATGGTAAATTTTTGGTACTTAATACTGTTATAACTCTCCTGTTCTTTTTTTCAGTGCACAAAAATCTGTGGTTATTTGTATTTTAATCATGTCTGTAGAAAGCTTCATTGCTGTATAGACAGCTAAGAGCAGTAGTATCATGCAGCCCTGAGCAAAAGAATTGTTTGGTACCAAGTGAAACTTCAGGGGTTGATAGGCTCTCTGTAGTGATCAGTCAGACTGGGTTTGAGGAGCCCTCTGTTGCTATAAAATTGTTAAATTTGTGTAGATGTGTTAATTTGGTTCTCAGTTGCTATTTAGAGGAGTTCACACGAAGTCCATTTTACATTGAAACTGATTCACAAGTAAGTTTGTTGTACTACAGTGCTAGTAAGAAATTTTAATGGAAATAGACTGTATCCTAACTCCTATTAAAATAAACTGTCTTAACTGTAGATGTTGTCAGATACTACCCAGTTTTTATGCTCCCATTTGCTTAATTTTTTTTTTAATAGTGCTTTTCAGATCCATATTACAGAAAATGGTAGTTTAACAATTGTAAAACCAAAGTTAGATTGTGTGAAACAATGCTCTTGTCTAATAGATAAATGACTGTAAGGACTACTGCTGCTGTAATCTGTCTAAATCAACAATATGCTGTGGGGTCAGTAATCTTGACTTGTTTTTTTTTTTTTGAAAAGCTGCAATATCCCAGAGCTGACAGACCACAGGCAGAAGGTTTTCATGCTGTTTCCCATATGACTCTCCTTTTCAGAGGTGCAATGTGTGTATTTTTCCTGACATATTAGGAATAGCATGTTCTTCTATTTATGTTCTTAATTCAGGGATCTGAATTTGGCTTTTTAAAATAAATTCCAAAGCAAAATAAAGAATGGAGTCAGTTGCTTATATTGAAGTTTTGTCTCATGACCAGAATGGGATATGTATATCAACTCACCAATTTTTCTTGAAAGAAACAAACTCTTACTAGAATATCAGTTTATGCAAATTGAAGATTTCCAAAATGCACTTTTTTTCTTCAGAATGTAGGGCTTTTCTAAGTCATTTTGGCTACCCAATTCTTATTGAAACTCCCTAGTTGCTTTAAATGTGAATATGTATTTGTAGATAGTAACTGTTTTAGTAGTGCTGTAGAAGTTTAAATTTGTGAATTAGCTGTCTGAAAATATTTGCTTTTGACATATTACTAAGAAGATCACAGTCTTACTTTTAATTTTTATTAATGTTTTTAAGAAAGTCAAACCAGGTTCTGTTCAAGTAGTTAATTTCTTTTTTGATTTAAGAAGAATACATATACTTTCAAAAGCATAACTGTATTAAGTTAGAAAGCAGAACTTTATTTAGTCTGACCTTTGCTTTTATCTGGTCTCCTGTAAGAGAGAAATACAATGAGAATGTTACTCAGAAAATCAACGTACTTGTCTAAGTAGCATGTCTTGGGGTTAGAATATCAGGTATGTGAGATATTAAGTAAATGCACTTCTGCTGTTCTAAACATGCTATAAACCACCCTTTTGCTCATGATACAGTCTATCTTGTACTGCTAGACTGGCAAAGTCTATCTTGTACTTCCTCAGAAACCTTGAAGATTGTTTGGTATCAATTGTACAGTGTTTCCTTGCCTAACTCAGCTGTGGGTTGTTTGTGTGTTTTTGTTGTTTGATTTTTTTTTTTTTTTAATCTCCTGTTTTCTATTCCATCCTCGTTGTTTTGACTAGTACTGTCCTTGCTGTTCTTCCTTGGTAAAATTCTTAGTGTCTTCAACACTTGTCTCTTCGAGGTTACGAAGGTGGTTGAGCACCTTTATAATAGATAAGCACTGTGATTCTTGGAATTTGAGGTAGACTTCTGCTGTAAAATGAATGGACTTGAAAAGGCTCTGTGAATCTTCAGTTCTAATTCTGATTTGGTTTTGTATGTCTCACTGGTTAAGGCATGCTTGTTTGGCACTTGGTAAAACCTCAGTGCTAAATCCAGCCTCTTACTGAGGTGGATGTATTCTACATTAATATATTTGGCTTTATAGTGTTTGAAGTGGCATATATTTAGATTAATTTACTTTTGAGTTAAGACTTGAATTTAGATATGCAGAAAGCAAGTGCTCAAAATGGTCATCAAAGTAAAATGTCTTTGAGTTATTAGGTATGTAACTTTTTTCCTTACCTGGACTCTTTGCATTTAAGATTCATTATTAGAATTGTTCATAGCAGATTCCTGATCTTAGCCATTTGGTACTTTGCTTTCTCTGCTTGCAGTTAGTATTTAGATTGTTCTTTCAAAAGGAGGAGGAACTTAATTTTTGATGCATCTTCATTTTGTCCAGTAATTAGTTCATTTAGAATTAAAAATCACTTCTTTCTGATATGTATGAAACTGTGTTTACAAAAATTCAGTTTCTGAGTTTCGGAAGCTGTTATTGCATGTTTTTAATCAGCTTTCCTGCTGTACAAAGGCTTTAAAATTGCAGCAGACAGTTCTTGCATATTGGCACAGGGTGTGCTTCTTAGTACCAGCTGGAACAACTGCTCCAAAACATCAGAGGTGTCAGCTTAGACTGAGCTCCCAAGAGGAGGTACAGCTTGTTGAGCCTTGAGCTGAAGAGAGCATCTTCTACCTCCTGCAAGGAGTCTGGAGCAGGGGAGAATGTGGTCCGTGTCCACAGGAGACGTGTGCTTCCTTAAGGATTTCTGTTGCCATGTAAAGGAGGTGCAGGAGGAGGTCAGCAGAGTGCACGGCATTGCAGATGACAAAGAGGAAATTGAATCTTCTCCAGGACCCAGGTGTGAGCCTTGTACCTCCAACTGTACAGAGGGAAGGACAGGCTAAGTCTCTGCTTGTTCTGCGATGGCCAAGGCTGGAAACTTGTGACTTTTCGTAACAAAAGAAAGGAAGTACTTGTCATAACCAAAGAAGGAAGAATTCTCCTTCTCTGCCTGCAGATCTACATCTGTTTAGTAAGTTCAGTGCTCATAGTAGCACATGAGGAACAGGAAGTTCTGTCCCAACAAATCATCTGAACCTTTACAATGCCGTAGCACCAGGAAGAATTAGCAAGTAAGAGTAGTGGGACACACTCTCATACTGGTGATGGAGGTTTTCTCATCAATCCTGCTGGTAAGGAAGAATGTCATGAGGAATATGTGGGTGGTGCAGGTCACCAACTGATTGCACAGCTTGTGCTGACAGGGGTTTTGGCATTTATGACTATGGATCCCTGTTTAAGGAAGTAATGGGATCCACCAGGCCAGGTGAGGTAAAAGTGTTTTTTCCAGCTTGACTGACCAACTTGGTGAGGGGTATTTAAATTAGGTGTGGTGATGGTTGTAGGCTGAGTTGGTAAACAAAGAATGCAAGATGGCATGATGAGAGACTTTATATGCAGCTAACAGAGCTGAAGAGGCCCTGCTTCAGGCTTATATAGACAAAGAAGTCTTTACAAAACAGCATAGTAGTGAAAGCTCTCTTTTTCTGGGAAATCAGCACACCTCTGTGTTAACAACTGAGGGGCAGGGTTACTCTGAATGCAGGAGCAGTAGGAAAATGTGGTGATGTACCTTGGAACAAAGGAAGAGGGAGATGAGAGTTTATGCGTTAGGGTTAGAGAGCAGACTGATATGGGCGACATCATGGTCACTACCTGCTAGAGACCACTTTATCAGACAGATGATGTAGGTAAGACCTTCTTCAGGTAATGGGAAGAAACCTTCATTTGTGGGTCCTAGTTTTTAGGGTGCTCTTGAACCACTCCAGTACTTGCCAGAGGGCCACCACAGCAGGGCACAAGCAGTCCATGAGTTTTCTGGAGTGCATTGATGGTGACTAAGGAACTGATGAAGCCGTGTGCTCTGTTGAATATAAGTGTGTTAGCAATGTCATTCTCATACTGAATCTGAAACACAGCACTGTACCAGCTACTAAGAAGAAAATTAATCCAAAACCAGGACAGAGGCCAATGTCTGTCTGGCATTGACTCTGCTCAACACCATGAACAGCTAAAAAAGGAGCATATCAGCAGCAAAGGAAGGCTAATGGATGCCCACTGTTAAATAAGGTGGAGGACCTGGTGCCAAAGGGCATGGAAAAGGCTGAGGTTCTTAATGCCTCCTTTACATCAGTCTGCTGGTATGACCTTCCTTCAGGTATTATCAGCGCTTAGGAACAGTGGGAAAATCTGGAGCAACAAAAACCTGCCCTCATCAGAGAAGGATCAGGTTATAGAACATTCAAGTAAACTGGACAGACAAGACCATGGGGCCAGATGGGATGCGCCCATGAATGCTTGAGGTTGATGTCAATGTGAGACCAGTCTTTATTATCTTTGAAAGGATGTGATGATCAGGGGATGTTCCTCAGGTCTGGAAGAAAACAAGTGCCTTCACTGCTGTCTTAGGTGACCAAGAGAAAGGATCCAGGCAAGTACAGGTTGGCCAGCTATACCTTGATCCTCAGGAAAGTGATTGAGAAAATCCTGGAAGCTATTTCCAAATATACAAAAGTCAAGAATGTGATTTGAAGTAATCAACATGCATTTAAAAAGGGACAATTGCCTGACCAGACTGAGTGTCTTCTATGATTGAATGCCTGGCTTGGTGGATGACGGGAGAGCAGTGATACTGTGAACTTCAACAAGGCTTTTGACACTATCTCCTGTGACACCCTTTGTAGACAAACAGATGAAGCATGAGCAAGAGAAACAGTGAGGTGAATTGAAAGCTTGACTGGAAGGTTTGTAGTGAGCAGGAGTCCAGCTGGAGGCCAGTCACTACTCTTGTAGCCCAGAGGGGACCAATGTGACGTCAATACTAACGTCATCTTTAAACAACATGGATTGTGGGAAGAGCACACCTTCATCGAGTTTGGAGAGTATACAAAACATTTCTATATCTCTAGGTGCTGAAAACAGTGTAGCTGTGTTTTGGGTAACTCTTGTAACCTTTGGATAGCCTATGCAATTTTAATATGGAATTGATTACTGGCTTCATCTCAAGTTTGATCAAATGCATTCCTGTGCTATAAAAAGGCTGTGGTTTCTGACTGTAGTTGTTATATTTATTGGTATCCTCAGGTGAGAGCTGGATGAAGACAGAAAGTGCATCATTCTACCACAGAATGATATACCACCTAGCTATTGAGGGCAGAGGGATATAGAGAGCTATTGACTTGAAAAAGCACCATGCATTGCTCTACATACCCTTTAACTTCCATAAAGGATTTTTTAAAATTACCTAAAAAGAGCTCTTTCATTTAAAAAAAATGTGATTTATAATTATTTCTGTTTAAATGTCGGAGAAATAGAAAACCTAAGAATTCATATTTTAAATATAATAAACTCTAAATTTACTACTGGTTAGTATGTGTTTAGTTCAAGTTTTCTCCCACTTTTTGAAATGGGATTATAGCACAGAATAATAACTAAAAACCTTTAAAAGTGGACAGTGCAGTTGCCTGACATAAAATTTTACTTCTGAGTCATAAGAATATCAAGACCTATAGAGTAAATTGGGAATCAATATATTATGAGCCCCCAAAAAAGTATTTTCTGTGAGGTGCTTTGGTTGAAAAGCTGATCATTGTAGTGAAAAAGAACCCTTAGTCAAGGGGAAAGGGTTGATAATTTAAAAGCTGCCCTAAGGGATACAGAAGCTTAGGTGAGATTCTCTACACCATAGTTCTGTAAAAGTCTACAACCTTCTGTTTTGTTTTCTGTTTTCCCTTTTTATTTTTTTTTTAATTCCAAGATGGTCCTTCTACCCAGCTCGCCTTGCCTCATTATCCTCTGTTTAGAGGAGATTTTGTAAATTGAATAACATAATCTTTTAATCTCTTGTGTTCTTTAGAGCTCAGACTTACTCTGCCAGCTGTCAAGTGGCTCACTGCTGCCAAAGATCAATTTTCATGGGCATGCCTTTTTAATGGCATGAGAATACTGGTTTTAACGGGTATGAATTAATATTTTGAACAGAAGCTTACATACTGCTTCAGGATGGCTCAGCTGGTAAATGTTTACTGAACTAGGCCTCAGAATGTTGACTGAAATTTTTCTTCAGTCAGTGTCTCAGAAAGAATTGGGAAATACAAAGTAGCATGAATAGAACCAGTGGCATGCAGTCCTAAAGCAAGTCAGAAGTCTGTTAAGCTAGGACGAAGAAGGAGGACAAAATAGACAGGAGGAAAGATAGTGACAACCCCCCCTCCCCAAATTAATTGAAGTTTTAATCTGGTTATTTCTAAAACAGCATAGGAGTTATCCTTGGGATATTAGAAAGTCTTTACTCTGTGCTGCTTTATAAACAACCTCTGCATTTTTTTCCAATGATTGAAAACACAGATGCTTCAGAGGAAGTGACTCATCCCAAGGAGCTGGACGCTTGTTCTGTGAAAACATTGCTGTATCAAAAGTGAAGAAGTATAAGTAAACTGTTGTGTCCACTGAAATGCTCTTCAGATATTTGGTACAGCAAGGAACTAACATGCCTGCATTGCCAGACAGCTCAGGCAGTGCAGATCTGCAGCTCCTACTAAGGCAGGATTGAAAGCTGGGTCTCAGTAAATGTTAATGTTCTGAAATTTGAACTGCATGGCATAATTCTTATAAGAAAACCCTGAAGCTTACTAAACTTGAATAATTCTTTGCACTTTCTTCCAGTATTTGTCTCTTCTCAGTTTTTGGTGTTGTCTGTTCCTATGGTGAAGGAGAAGGTAAAAAAAGACTGACCTGAAGTAACTATCAGGTCCAGGGAGGTGTGATATGCTGTTGTCATGCTACCTGTATCTGTTTTGGGAGTTTTCATCTCTGTACCTTGGTACCCATGCTTTGTGCTGGGAAAACAACTAGGCTTCAACTAGAACGAACCTCAGGCTTTTTTTTTTTCCTCTTTGCAGGCATGTTTGCAACCGTAGATGGGATCTCACAGCGTGCCCCAGTGCACTGGTCAGAGAATGTGATTGGGGCAGCTTTGTGCTTTCCTTATGTGGTGGCTCTCGATGATGAATTCATTACGGTGCACAGCATGCTGGATCAACAGCAAAAGCAAACCCTGCCTTTTAAAGAAGGTCACATTCTACAGGACTTTGAAGGTACTTTGTTGCATCAGTAATTCTGGAACAGCCTGCAGTCCCTTTGTTTGTTTTTTTAACAAAATATATAGCAAGTATGTTGACTGTTGAAACTTACTGCAACTGCTTTGCTGGTTGGAGTCCTGCAGACTTCAGTAATCCAAAATTCTATGCTTCTAACAAAATGTATGCTCATTAAATGTGCTCTAATTGTCAAGGTAATTGTTGGGTAGGAGTCCATGGGATTAGAGCTTTTTTTTTTTTTTTTTTTTTGTAACTTGATTATTTCTTTCAAATGAGCAGTGTTAATGCTTCAAGTCAATAATTGTGAACTACTGATATATTGGCTATCCTGACAAAGTTCTACCAGATTAGAAAAGAATACAAAAGAATAGTAACGTAAAAAAGATCTGTGTAAGAGTTTTAAAATTGGATATAAAGAGTTGTTATACAAAAAAAAAAAAAGCAAACATTTGTTTTTGTGTGTTCTTCAATTAAGAACTCTGAAGTGTAGAATACTTTGTGCTACTACCTTTTTTTTTCAGAAAAGCTACAAACTCTAGCACTATGAACTGAGTGTTACTTGCTACCTTTGATTTTCAATGTAAGTCTGTGGAAACACCTGGCAGTTAAAAGTCCTTAGTCTCTGGAATCTGGGCAGTGATTTCAGTGGCCTTTATAGCTTAGTTCATCGTGAGTGATTATAGCCAGTTTCACTTCGAGTTGAACAAACTGTGCTGTAAATAAATAAATTTACCATTGTCTCTCTATTTCTGAGATGGAATTTGCAGGTAAACTACTATCTAATAAATGAGGTAACAGCAAAGGTCAGTTTTGGAACTTTAACACTGCTTAGGTTCTTGAATCTTATATTGTATATCTTAAAGCTTATTGCTGAAATTGTTTTTTTTTCTGTAGAGAATGTACACAGAATATGTCTGTTTGTTCTGTCCAGGAAAGGTAATTGTTGCTACGAACAAGGGTGTGTATATCTTGGTGCCACTACCTTTGGAAAAACAGATTCAAGATCTTCTAGCTAGCCACAGAGTAGAAGAAGCCCTTGTTCTAGCAAAAGGAGCTCGAAGGAATATTCCAAAAGAGAAATTTCAGGTCTGTCCTTCCTTTAATTTTAACGAAAACATAAATTTCACAGTGGGGTCATGTATTCCAGTGTTCAAGTGATTGGAGAGGGTGGGGGAGGAATTTACATTGAAGAGAAATTGTAATACCTTTTATGATTTCAACCTGAGGAAATAGGTGTGGCTGCTAAATTGGTTTGTATTTGTAAAGGCTGTGATACTGGCAGGCTGGATGCTGTTGCTCTTCTGGCATTTTGTTGGGGTTTATTTTTTTTTTTCCCAAGAAACTTGATAGAATTGAAAACAAAACAAAACCAAAAATATAGTGACAGAAAATCCAATGCTATGCTTCCTTAGTACTAGGTTCAGTTATTATTTGCTATTGCTGTTTAAAAAGATATACTGTATTTCAAATCAGAATTTTTAAATTTTACCTTTTTTATCAAAGATTTTTACTGTATCCTAAACTCCACCGTAGTACAACTTCAAAGTTAAGTAATGGGAAATCTAAAGCAAATACATCCTGCTTCCAAACTGTTACAAGCAGTACTTGCATTGCTTTGTAACTCAACTTTTAAGGGTTTTGTACGGGAAAGTGTATTACAAACTCTTGAGTGTTGATTAGAGATTTGTACTCACTTTCTTCTACCTCTGGTTTGCATTACAGTGCACATTCTACTGTATTTCTTTCTATTTAGAGACTTGGAAAAAACAGCATGAAATCTCTATTCACTTAATAAGTGAATGAATATTTGGTTTCTTTCCTTTTGTAAAAGCAAAACTTGATCTGTAACCTGAAGAAAATGTAGTGTGTTTTTTGGTTTTTTAATATACTTAGGTATGTTTTGTTACCTTAAAATAATACCTGTTATGTTGTTACTTCTGGTTTCTCTAAAACGATATAAACATGACTGTGAAAGTTACAGAATTGCAGTGCTTCAAAATGATTTTTTTGGGGTTGTTTTGTTTGTTTGTTTGTTGTTGGTGGTGGTGGTTTGGGTTTTTTGTGGGGGTTTTTCTTGTTTTGTTTTGGTTTTTTTGTTTTGTTTTGTTTAAATTTTGAGAAACTTCTAATTCCTTGTCATTTCAATTTTGGTCAAGGCCCTTGAAAAGCAGTCATTAAATTAAATGAAGCTTGTATCAGTTTTCATTTTGATCCCTGGCTCCCCTGTTAAATGAACAGCTGGGAAACTTCTGGAAGTAAAAAGCTTGTTGAGAAAGATTTTCTATCCCTTTGCTAAGTTACATCTATCTGGAAGTACTTGAAGCTGAAAAGTATTTAGGCAAATACGGAGTTCATTTTCCAGCATGTTTTGCTTTGCATCTTCACTTCCAACTTTTCCTTTGCAATCTGATTAAAGAAGCAAACAAATATCTTGCTGTGAGGACAGCATGCATGATCTAATCAATGTCTTCTACTATGTATGATGGCCTTAAACCTGCAATTATTTCTTCCCAGTTTATGTAGATGTAGCGTGGGAGATGTCTTTCTGTGTTTTGCCACAGGATGAACTGCAGTTTATTACCTAAAATATGTGATGTCAAATCTCATTCCTCCTAAGTTTTCTTGCATTTATGATTTTTCAGTCTTTAGGACAAGTTACTTTCTGTCCACAGGTATCTTACGTGCACAGTGTCTGTTTTCCTGAAATTAGTTTCCTAGAATAATCTAAGTTCTTTCTAGCTTAATGTGCCCTTAAAAGTGTTCACTTACTTTAAGTCAATGCTAGGGCTGAAAAACAGAAAACATAGCACTTGCAAGCAAAATAGCCTGTTCTGTTCTGGTCTGTATTTGCAAACTGGTATTAACCAGTTTGAATTGATGGAGTCTCCCACTGACACATATTAAAATGACCCAACTTGACTTAGTTGTTGAGATGTTAGTGCAATTTTTCAGAGCTGCTCTGTAGCTGGAAATGCAGAATTTTGAGCTTGCTTTCTAATGGGACTCCGATACCAAGTGCTGTCCTTACAGGTCTGTTACAAGCGCATCAGACTTTCTTTTACTGTGGTCTCGTGTAATGTAAATTTGATGGAGCTCAACCAAATTAAATACCATGCATGTGCTTTTTGGAACATTTCTTTGGCATGCTTTAACTGATCACACAGTCACTCATTTTTAAGTCCTGTCTAAAAACTATCTTCAGATAATAGATGTTAGATAGATAATAGGTATCTTCTAACAGGTATCTTTGGGTATCTATTTTGCAAGCTTTGCTGAATCCTGAGGAGCTGACCATCATTTCAAGGGTTTATTTTGCCATTGTATGCAAGCAGTAGGAAGAAATGCCTAGGTTTGGCATTAAGACACTTGATCCATCCACTATAACTTATCCATGCAGAATACTGATTCTAATTGTCTGGTTTGCAAAGTATAGTGTCCCCTTTGCCACGTGATGCTTTAGTTCTGCAGTTTGCAGTGACTGTTGCCATCTTACGTGTGACTTGAATTTACTCAGGGCATTGTAGGGCAGATCTTGAGGACATGAGTATTTTTCCTACAGTTCAGTACTTTGTCATTGCATGCATTCACAGGTGCATGCTCTCCCTCTGTATATCAGCATAAATATATATGTGCTAGTAATGCAGAATGATAGTGGAATAGCAATGAAGTACTGTACTCAGAGTTATTTGAATAGTCAATATTTAGTTATTGGAAAGTAGCAGGTCATGCATTAGTAGCTCTAACTTGTTATTTAACCTGTGGTCCCTACAGACTGAAAATTTAGCTCTGCCAAATCAGATGAAAATATCTTTGAGCATCAGGAATTCCTGCTAGGTAAAAAATGCTAAACTGAAGTGTTCCAAGGAGATGACTTTACTGGATATCATTTTTGATAGAAGAATACAAAGGCTTTTCTACCATGCTACCATGAAATGACTGAATACTACTTATTAATTTTTCAGGACAGCTGACGTTTGCAGAAATCATGGTTGATGGTAGTGAAGACCTTGGTTAGATTGACACACATCTTGCATAGGTATCTCTCTTTTCTTTTTTTTTTTGTTCTCATTTCTTTTTAGTTTCAAAAAAAACATATTAACTGCACCCAAACCTGACCAAAAGACAAAGTAGCTTTCTAGAAAAATTCTTCTATACATTGTAGTTTAGTTGGTAATTCTGACCATTTTAGAAAGGATTTTTCTGCCAGTTATGAGAATTAAGGCTTTGTTATAGCTTTTGCAGCTTCAGCAATCATCTTTCTCTTGTCTAGGGCTTTTTCAGACATGAATTAATACAAAATTTATTTTGTGGGTTTTTTTATGTGAATTCAGTCAGCAATATAGAATTTGTCTAAAGCATTTCAAGTCTTATGGTAGTTCTTCAGAAATTATAAGGGACTAAACAGTGTGTTGAATTTTGACTGGATGTAACTTAATACTTTTTTTAAAAAAGCCCGTTGCAGTATTCTGGCCTTTGGTTCTGAAAGAACTCAAGGTGCTTTTTCTATCATAAACGGAAGTATGTATTTGGCATATAGGTCTAGCTCATTCTTAGCAACCTGTCAGACGGGGAATATTGGATTTTCCACAGACAGTCTGGTTTGTTGCTTCCATAATCTTTACCCCAGGACAACTTAATGTCTAATGTTTATCTTGTTGACTAAAAATCTACTTGGATACTCCCTATTCCATCACTGCATCTTTAAAAAGTTGGGACAGCACCTGTCTGTAGATATTCAACAACTTTTTTGTTGCATGCAGGGAGAAGTGAAGGTATGTCAATGTTTAAACAACAGTGAATACCACTTAATCAGTTCAAATTTAAAACTGATTCCTTCAAGCTATAGTTACACTATTAATGTGCTCTTTTCAACTTTTTGTTGAAAAGATGCTGTACAGACTAAACTCTGCAATTAAAGCAGTATTTTCACTGTCTTAGAGAAATTCAAACTTAATTACAGTATCATAATTTACTAAATACGTAAATTTTAGTGATCATTCTGTTGCAAAAATGGAAAACAGACTTTGAGGGGGGAAAAAAAACCCAGCCTATCTACTTTTGATACTAGTCAGCATGGTGAGAAGACTTTCCCTGTAAAGTCAAGCCAGATTTTAAAGTTCTGCTACTGCCACAAGATACAGATATTTGCAGATTGAAATCCTTTAGCAGTGACCTTAAAAATGTGACCAGGTGGGTATCAGTTCACAGATTACTGTGTATTGATGTAATAACACTGTCAGAAATCCACAATATTTTGTCTAATTTGTGAATTAATCACCTAAGGAATTTTTACTTCATAACTGTAGTTAAATACCCTTTTAGCTTTAGTTAACTAAATTTAGTTAACTGTATATTTTGAATTATTACACATTAATGTAAAACATTAATTCATATAAAGAAGTCATGAAATATTGTTCATTTAATTTTATATTGTTATATTAATTTTATATTTTCCTATTTGTCTGGAAAAGTGTGCCAGGTAACATTTCTGTTTCCCCTTCTCTCCTCCACACTGGGAAGTCAAGAAAATTCCCACAGAACCTTACAAATCAATACATTTTCATGGCTTGCTAATTACCAAGATTAACTATTTCCTTAAGACAAACCATTAGTTAAAGCATGACTAAATGGACTGAAACCAAGCTCTTCTCTTGGTAGATCCATAATCTTTAATCGAGGTTAAAAATCATCAGTTACAAAATCAATCCACTGTACTTGAGGTCTCATGTTCCCTAGTAATTTCTGCCTGGAATGTGTTCCTATTTTATTGTAGTTTCCCAGGGTATTTTCATTGAAAATGGTTTTTTAAGTGTGTTTTAAGTCTGCCTTCATGTACAATGTGGAATGTTAGAAAGCTGTATGTTCATGAGCAAGGTGAAGGGAAAAACTGAAGAAGGCCTGTGGAGGTAGCTGGGTGTATTTGCCAAAATACCGATGTTGTCAAAAACGGGATGCTTTGCAGAGCACAGTTTAGGTTCCTTGCTTTTAGTAGTTCTCTTTTGCTGTTACAAAATATTCTGGGCACAAGGATTTCATGTAATCTTGTGGTAATTGGTTGACCATTCAGATTTAATAGTTACCCATCGTTAAAGTAGTTCTTGTGTTCTTTTTGTAATGAACTTCTTTTCAACATTTTCTGTCTAGGTGTGACCTTAACAGTAAAACTTGATAACAAATAGCTTTTCATGTTTTAGTTGGTTTTTAACTATATTTTGATCTACATTGCATAATGTACTTCATATTGGATAAGTTGAACTGCTTTGGAAGTGTTTTTATTTTTAAAAAAATCAAAATAACAAAAGTCAAAAAACTATGATCATCAGCTGGAGAAACAAGACTGAGAATTGCCAGCAAGGTTGACTGCAGCAGTGAGATGACAGGCTGTGTGTGGTCAAGTGGGACCATCCTTACCTTTTTTTTTTATTTATTTTTGCTTACTGAATCGTGGAGAACTTCAAAGATAACCGTTGGCTTTTATATTAACAAATAACTCGAGCAGAAACTTGAGGCAAGTCAATGTATGCCAAATAAGTCACTATGTGAACAAGAAAAGTTCAACTTACTGTTTTTTGAGTTGGCTTTTAATAAGGACCCTGAGCAGTGTTGTGTTCACACACATTTGTGTAAGAAACTGAGTCTGGGCAGCAGATTCAGTAGGTACATAACTGAAAATGTGGAGGATCAAGGCTTTATTTTGCATGTGACTTGACAAGTGTGTTTGAAGATCACGTGTTCAGTGTTGTGGCAGGTAGCTGTTGCAGTAGGATTCAGCACTATGTAAATACAAATATAATAAACCTTTTCTTTCCCCCCTTCTTTTTCATAGGTAATGTACAAACGAATCCTGCAGCAAGCAGGTTTTATACAGTTTGCACAGCTTCAGTTCCTTGAAGCAAAAGAACTCTTCAGGTAATTGTGTGACAAGAAATTTATTACTTTACCTTCTTTAAATAAAGAATTAGTGTTCTTGGTTTAAAAACTTGAATGGCTTTTGATGCAGGTGTGAGTTTACTGTGATAAAATGTTTTTGTTGGGGGTAAGAACAGAGTAACGTTGAAACTACTTTATAGCTGAAGAGTTTAATGCAACTGGTTTTTTTCTTTTGTATACTAGCAGTACCTTTAGGTATTTGAGTGTTGTATGTGTGGAGGTTTTTTTACTTTATGCCCATGAAGGTCAAGGCTTTATTGTTGAGCCTGTGCTGTGACTTACAGCATGAATATTGCCTTGTTCTCTTTTTTTAAATACTTTTAACAAAAAGGTATAATTTAAATTTTAGTTATAATTTAAATACTATTGACACAATTGCACTAACGTTTTTGAGGATGCTGATACTGAATTTAACACTTGTTCTGCTAGACCTTTTCCAGAAAGCAGATTGATTATTTGTTCTTGAGGTCTGTATAAAGTCTGTATAAACTTTCCAAATTTAGCCAATTCAGCAGTCACATCTTTATAAATTGACCTTGGTATTTCACTTGCATTAAGAAAATTCAACTAGTTATCTTTATTCTACCTGATAATTTCATTTCTGCTAGCCATGCCTCATTCTGTGATGGGGCACTGTCTGTAGTTAGTGTAATCCATGTTGACTACATAAAACAACTCTCCTTGTTATTTGCTGAAATTCACTTTAAATCTATGTAGAGTCTGTAGAATAGGATTAAGCTTAGACAGTTTTCTGTATACTGTAAGCACGTACAGTGTAGGAAAAAAGTTGTCCTTGGGTTTATGGAAATACATTGAGGAAAAGGTTTTGGGGAACTCTGCTACTGATGAGAGACTTTGGCATTTTGCCTCCTGCTCACCAGTATAATGGGAGACACTGGGCTTAAATGGGCAGTGTACTCTGAGCGAGAATGAGGGACTAACAGGAAAGGCCTGAATGGCATTTATTCACAATCTGTTCCAGCTACAGCCATGTTCTGTATCACCATGTAATTTTTGCCATTAGTGAGCAACTTGCAGTCTTCCTCCCCCCTTATAATCTTCCACACACACTGTGTGTCTGAACCCTGTGTTGTGTATCTGAAGTGGGAGTACAACCTGTACCTAGTTTGGAATCTTTGAAAAGCAGTGAGAAGAGGGGAATGAATCCTGCAGGGAGCTCAACCACCTTGTGGAAGGAGTCAAGATCAGTTATGCAGCCTCCATCCAGCTATCAATCCATGTGACAAATAAGCTTTAATGAATAGAATTGTGGAAGCTTCTCTACAGAAACAAACATGCTTCATGAGAAAATATGCTGTCCAGCCATGAATTTTGTATCTGAGTCAGCATTCCAGGCTGTTTCCTTCCTCTAAAAGCTGCAACTCCAAAGCAGAACAACAGTTTATGAATTGCTGAGATCTGCTCGAGTTAAAAAGCCAGGATAAGTTATCTGTGTTTTTCTTCTGTTCAGCCATGCATAAACTATTCAAAGTATTTTGGTGACTCTAAAAAAGCTTCAGTTTCCTTGATTTTCAGCCCTGGTGAACACACCCAATTAGAGTAGTACCTCTGTGTGCCCTGATACACTCTTAATCAATCCTGTTCATTTTAAACTTCCTGATGCTCAGAGGAAAAATGGGAAAGATAATGGCAGTCTGTGCAAACACTTCTCCCATCCTGATGTGTTACTCTGCAGGTGTTGTGTTAGTAAGAAGTAACTTCAGTCTTAATTCCAAAGGGAAACTTGGTACCTATCTGAGAAAAGATGGGTTTAAGCAGTGAGACAAAGGGACAGCAGCATCTTCAGGAACTTGGTGTGATTGAGCCTTCTGGACAAATATGAAGTGAGATTATCTCACTACTCAGAAAATACCTGTCAGTTACAGGTTAGCTGGGGAAACTACTATATTGGATTAAAGGTCTTTGTTTTCTTGCATCAGTTATCCCTCTTGGATAACCTTGTCAAGAAACAGTTATATCTTATGCTTAGATTCTTAGTTCTTAAATACTGAAACTTTTAGGAGGAATACTTTGCAAAGTTCCTTGTGGTTATGCTGATACTCCTGAATACTGAAGAAGGTTTTATTGAAACTCAAGTAACCCAACAAAGGGAGGAGAATTTTCCTCAGCTGGATCAGTTAATCTTAAGCTGAGCAAGCTGTCATAGTAGGGCTTCTTTGGTCTGACAGTTCTGTTATAAACAATAACAGAATTATGTTTGTTTGTGTTATGTAGCTGTGATTTATATGTATGCTATTTCATGTTACTATCATTAGAGGGTCACAGGCATTTAGACCAATCAGTGATGTTTAGTAGGCCATTTGCTAAATTGTAGATGTCTTACTGAGGTGTTGGCAGCTGTCACAGTGAAACCAGTTCTCTTCAGTGTTTTTTCACTGATTAGATGTTGCTTACATTTTGACACACCAGATACTTTTCTAAACTTTGCTGCTCTTTTTAACAAATCAAAATGTTAACTCTTTTCACAGTATTTCTCTCACCTGAGAAACCTATAGAGAGACCTTAGGAATAAGTGTCTCCTACACTGGAAAGGGTAAAAAATTGCTGGTACTTATACCTTGAGAAATAAGAAGGAGGGGCAGTGTAAGATTTGCATCTTAAATGATTTGAGAATATAAGCTTCTATTACAGCCAGTGGAATCTGGGCAAAATAACTAATACTGTAGACTTCTTTGACATCTGTGATATCTGTAAATATGATGGTCTGAGTTTAGACTGAAGTGTCCTGAAAACTTGTAGGTTCTGCCTACAAGTTTGTTTTATACTGTGAGATAAGTTCCTACCTGTATTTTGCTAAGCCTGAGATGTTAGAAGCTGAAGACTGGGATGTATGTTGAAAGAGGTGAGGTCCTTTCTACCTGCTCTTTAATGGTTTTGTCCAAATGTGGTGGAAAGAGCCATAAAACATGCACAGACCCCAGAAGCCATAAGTCTTGGGATGAATGTTAGCCATTCATGCATTGTTGGGTCATGTTTGGTATTTACTGGTTTTCCTTAAGAAGCTTGTGGAAACCTCCTTTTAAGGAGGCCGCTTGATTGCTGATTGCCACTGCTGTGGGGAGAGCAAAACTGTATAACATGAGCTTGTGTCAGACCTGCTGAGAGAACTACTGAGAGCCCAGGCTTTGGGCTATCCCAGCTTGGAAGCTGGTTCTCCTCAAAAGCTATTTCTCCTTTGGGAAACAGATCATCATTGAGGCCAGAGTCTGTGAAGTCATAGGTGAAGTAGCTGACTGCTTTGTCATCTAGGAAAAGTTGGATGGTAAAATGAAAGGGCTCAGAAGCTACTGTAGAAGTTGGAAAATGTTTTGAAAATTGTTATAAGGGGCATATTTAAATATACCATTTTTTAATCTCATCCATCTCCATGATCATAGTTTCCATCTTAAGCTTAGGCCACCTCCAAATACTTGACAGTTTAGCTTGCCAGGGAACCAATGTTTATATATGAATTTCTCCAAATTTATCGACTCCTTGTTTTGCATGAATTTTGAGTAGCCTGTGGATGATATTTAAGTTATGGGTTAACTTTTGTTCTAAAATGAATCAGGGAAGAACCTTGGAGCAAAAAAAAAAAAAAATCTTTCTTCAAATAGGGTTAGTTTTCTAGTGTAAAACATCTCATGGAATATATTTTATCTGGTGGTCCTCAGCACTTAAACTTTCAGAGTAGTTGGACTAGTCAAAACTGCAGTTAGACTACTGTAACGAGTTCATACTGAAAGCTCAAATGTTCTTTGAACCATCAGGTCACACCACTGACAGAACTTGCTACTTCTTGGTTATTCTGTCTCTTAAAAAAAAAAGTCTTTTTCTCCTTGTGAATTCTGTCGTAATGTAGATCTCAGCATTTCTAAGCCAAATATTAAGCCTACAAAGAGGGATTAAAAAGATATTTCAACTGCAGAAATCAGCAAAGTAGACATGAACACTTTACCCTTGTTAAGAGGTGAGCCTTTCTAGTGAGGAGGTGGGTTTTAGGCAGTAGGAGCTCTGTGTATAAATCAGGAAAACCTGCTGTTCAAGCCTTTTCTCATGGGAAGGCTTCCCATATTCACATTTTTCTGTGGTGTGGTCCTCTGTTGTCCATGTTGCTGTTCCTGTGCTCTGCAGTCACTAGATTCTGGAGCAGGATACTTGCTGCTTTTAAAGTTGCTGTTGCTGCAGCTGTCTCAGAATTTCATTCTTCTGTTATAGGTTTTTGTAGCCAAAAGACAGTATTAAAAAGAAGTTCTAAACAGGTAGTTTAGAAAGGTAGTCATGGTGATGCTTCCCACTAGTTCATATTTCCTGGATGGTTTTGGAACTGTGTCAATGGTGAGAAGTGAACAATGCAGGGCATGCCCCACTCTTCAGTTACTTTACAACAGTAAGGAAGGGATGAGCCTGCTTGTGAGGATCTTTCACACTTTACTGCCTGAAGAAATCTACTGCTTTGTCTACATCTGGGTTGTAACTTGTTTCTTTTTGGAATTCATTCCAATCAAGGTTGTGAAGATATATTCTTCATATATAGATAATAACTATTTTTACAGTTTTACTTGCAACTGTATAGTAACAAAACAGTTTCTTTCAGAGAATGGTCAAGATAATTTTGATCTTTTTTTTTTTATCTCCTTTATTTCAAGAATGTTCATCTTTAAAGATGAATTCTGAATTAAAGCTTTTGACAGTGAACTAAAATATAAATCCTGATGTCTTGCTGTTCTCCTGAAGCAAGGCCTGGGAAGAGAGGTCATTCTGGCCATGAAAATTAGGAAGTTTTTTGCCATATGTAAAAAAAAAAAAAAATTAAAAAAACCCTGAACCAAAAAACCCCCAACAACTTGTTGTGATCTGGTTATTAAAATTATTAGAAGTGCCTGTACCTGAATTAAGGTGCAAACAAGACTAGATGCCAAAGTCAATAGAATGGGTTTTATTTAATGGTAAATGTGAGAGAAAGACAGATAGAAAGAAATAGGAAAAAGGGGTTGGCGAGGGAGAAGAAAGAGAGTGACAGAGAGAGGTAAAATAAGAGAATGTATCACCATGGTATGTAACCTGGCAGTGTCCTGTTAGACCAGCTCTTCTGGTCTTCTTGGTGGTGAGTGTTTCCCAAAAACACAGAGTCCAGTGGATTAGTATCCATTCAGGAGATGCCAGGCACATCCCATTGATGGGGGGAGGCTTTGCAAGGTCTTGTAACAGACTCCAGACTTATTGCCTCACTTGGATCACGTGCAGTCTTCTGGTGGTGGAAGGTCTCAGGAATGAATCTGGGGGCACTTTGGGGGTCTTTGGTGGTTTATGACCCCTTCTCAGCTGCCTCTCATGTGCATGTCCCATGTGTACCTGGTCTTCCTGGGGCTGTGGGGGTGGGGGTTACTCCTTTGGTTTGGTGAGGAGAGATTTCACCATCACACACCCAAAACCCTTCTCCCCCACCACCCACTGAGCTCAGCTAGGGGGGATTCTTAACACAGAGACATTCTTCCCTGAACCTTGTTTACCTCTCCTCAGACCTGAGATGGTTAGACAACAGTCCTATCTCAAGTTCCCAGTCACAGTCCAAATTCCAGTCAAGAGGCATTGCAGGAAGGGAAAAGTGCTTTGGTGGCTGCAGACAGGCTGTTGCTTCCTTTCAGTTTGACAAAAGTCTTTCTTTGTATTGTTAAAGACATAAATAACATTCAGTCCATCACACAACCACAACCCAAAAAAAGATCCCATTCATTTTATTCTTCTGTCATAACATGCATTCTTCAAAAGCTTGAGGAATTTCAATCTAGGCTGAAAGAAAAATGTTTTGCATGGCATATTTATATTACAACTTGCTGGTGGATAAAAGTATATGTGCCTTTCAGCTGTAGGATGTCAAAAGCATAAGGCTAGTTAGTCTCCAAATTCTTGGAGCTTCCAGTGTTTAGAGAAGGAAAAAGAATGATAAATAAAGAAATAGCAAAAAAAAAAAAAAGCAGATTTGTTCTGCATATATTTTCTCCAGCATAGAAGACAATGCCTTTCAGAAACTGACAACCTGTTAGTGTCCTGACTCTAAGCATATGTGAGCACACATCTTTTTTTTTTGTGCCTATGTATACTTTTTCTTTCTTTTTGCTTCATCTAGTTTGACACTGTAATTGCAGAAGCGGCCAGCTTGACGTCCGGGAGCTGATCTCTCTCTACCCCTTCCTGTTGCCTACTTCCTCTTCATTTATCCGGTCTCATCCCCCTCTGCACGAGTACGCCGACCTAAACCAGCTGACCCAAGGGGACCAGGAGAAGATGACAAAATGCAAACGATTCCTCATGAGTTACTTGAATGAAGTCCGCAGCACTGAGGTTGCAAATGGCTACAAGGAGGATATCGACACAGCTTTACTCAAGCTATATGCAGAGGCAAATCATGAAAGCCTGCTGGACCTGCTGGTTTCAGAGAACTTTTGTCTTTTGACAGACAGTGCTGCCTGGTTGGAAAAACACAAAAAGTGAGTGGATTTTTTGACTCTCGCACCTTTGAGACCAGAGGGAAACTTCTTAGATGCTACTGGCTTCTAGAACGATGTGTTCAAGTACTTGCAGTTTCTGTGCTCACAGATCCAAAAGACAAGTCAGTCTGAATTGACATTGTTAGCATTTATAAATATTGGTGAAAAGCTGTTGACTGAGGCAAAGGAAATGCATGGTAAATAGCGAGTTCTCCATGTAAAAGTTTCTGTATCCAACACAACAATAAAGAATTGATACAGGTTTGGGAGAAAAAAGTGAATGGTTTGCCCTTGTGATAATGGGAGAGTTGAATGGCTGAAGTAGTTGTACACAAAATTAAGAGATGCCTTAAAGCACTCACTACGTTAGATAGGAGCTATTAACCAGTTAGCTGGCTTTAAAATTGTTGCTTATTCAGGGAAGGAGCTCTTACTTTTGAATTGCATAGTTTGTGCTCCCACTGATTCACCAAAAGGAGGTTCCTTAAGTCTGAGTGCAAATGACTTCAAATCGTAAATGCCAGCAGGCAGAGAATTGACAGTCATTAAGCAGGAAACATTAGATAGTAAATGTGTAAAATACAAACTCCAGTCCTAGGTAGTATGTCTGTTTTGGTTTTAATTTCTTTAAGCTTTAAACTGTGTGGTGCAGTAGCAGCAACTACAGTGGTAAGGCAGAGTCTTTAATTGTGGTTATCTTTAGAGTGATTTCATTTGTTTCAGGTGTTTTGTTAAAAACCTCTTGGCAAATGTGGTTTGCACGGCCTCTACTTCTGTAGATGTGAATGAATGTTAGAACATTGTCCCATGAGAACAGCCATTGCAGAACTTAGTTGTATTTTTCTTACAGTACACAAAAACCACTCTGTAATGGCACTGTACAGAGCTCTTCTTTGACTTCATGCTGCAATAAAGAAAAAACACGTTTCTGATAGTAAAACAAAGTTCTAAGTAAAAGCATAGTGAAATTTGATTTAATGAAAGCTGATTAAGTATTGGAGGAGTATCTATTTTGAATTGTGTGTTAAGTCTTTATGTTAACATAAAATTGAAAGAGTGGCATGGGAAACATCTCTAATTTGGCACATACTTTATCTGAGTTGGATCTAGTAACTGGAAACTGTCTGAGGGACAGGAACGATGGAGACACATTTTTAAGGCAGAACTTCTCTCCTTCGATTTAGAAAAACAGCCTACAGAGACTTGTTCAAGTGTAGACATGGCCATGTGCATGTCATTGTAAGCAATTATTTGCTATACTCTGTGCTAATCTATCCATAATTAAATCAATGGGAAAGTTCTAGCGATTTTAATATTATTTTCTCATTCTTTGCAGGTATTTTGCACTTGGTCTCCTGTATCATTACAATGGTCAGGATGCTGCAGCACTTCAGGTTAGAATAAAGCTTTTACTGTCATTTGTAAACCATTCCAAAATACTGGTTTAGCTCTGAGATAAAAATCTGAGGTGTTGATTTATCTGTTTGAGAAGTTGTGATGTGTATGTGCGTATATATCTATATATATGAGAAACTTGAAACTTATGTTAAGACTTCCTTGAATAAATTAATATGCTAGATGTGAAAAGTCTGAAGAGCTTACTCAAGTTGACACCTATTTAGCTGCACATATGCTATTTTTAAAGCAAAACTCTGCACACCAGAACAAATGTTTGAATTCCTAAAAGATAGACAGAAATGCTGAAATAAGCAAGTGATCACTTTAAAAGATATTTATGGGACTTCAGGAGCATACCCTGTGCTGATTGATCTGTGTACACACAGCAAAACAGTATTATAATCTTATGGCAGACACTGACAGCAACTGAGAGTCTATTTCCTTATCTGATGATGGAGAGTGAATGCATTCTGCAAGATCTTAGGTTTCAGCTGGGTTAGTAATACCTCTGGGGACCCTCCATCCGATGTCACACAGTAATTTTGTTGTTCCTGTCTGCATAACTTCATCTAGAGAAATTAGTAAGTTCTTGATGAATACGTAGCATGTGTGTTTCAGGCCACATCCAGTACCTTGAGTAGTTTGCCTTATTGTGTGGCTTTTTGAGCACATTAATCATAGTAACCCTGTCAGATGCATTCAGGTCAGTTGAGTAAATAGTGATTGTCTGAGCAGAAAACCAGTAAGGACAACAAAAGCAATATGTACCTTTGTCATATGCAAAATATTTTACTTGATGTTTCAAGAAACAAGGTTTATAGTTAAACTGGTCTGCTAGACCCCTTGCACCTTTTAATTCCGATTATAATGTATATAAAAGCAATGTCATGTGGTACTTGAAGTTCTTCAGTCACAATGAAAGAAGAGCAAAAACTCAGATTTTCTTCTAAGTTGCTTTTATAATTTGCTTTTAATCTTACACACACACAGAACACATGAAAAGTATACCATGCATTGGAGAGAAGGACATTTGATAGAAGCTTTCTTTGTGATTAGTGTACCTCCTTCAGTCGCTCTCAGAATGAGAACCCACATGGCATGGGGTCTGAACTTGGTGAATGGGGCAGGTGCAAGAGAAGACTGTGATGGCAGAAGTTTAGTGACCAGTGAGGTTCCTTGTAATTGGTGTTCCTGGCAACTCTTTCTAATTCCACAAATCTTGTAGTAGCTTGCACGCATTTTGAGGTGGAAGAGTTACATGTTTTAAGCTCTTCCATATGTGTACGTTTTTGTTGCAGTTATGGGTGAAAATAGTTGATGGAGACATTGAAGATTCTACGCGTTCGGATCTCTATGAATATATCGTAGACTTCCTGACATTCTGCTCAGACCAAGACCTTGTGTGGAAGTATTATGAATGGATTTTACAAAAAAATGAAGAGGTTTGTGATTGATATACTTTTCACAGAATATCACTGTTTCTCTGCAGTGGTGTTTGAGTTTTCCTTAATGTTGGTCCTTCCTGATAGTTAATTGGCCTTTCTGCAGAATATATAAAGCCAGTTAAATTGTGATCAGCAGAAGAAAACTTCCAGGTTCTAAATTCTTCCAAGTCCCTCTCTTGGCAAGTGCTAGTGATAACTGCCTCTTTTAATTGTGAAAACAAAGTTTAGGGCATTCTGTACAATGAAAAATACAGCATGTCTTCTGTTTTCTTCATATTGAGTAAGATAATTTTCAAATCTGAAAATAATCAACTGATTGATCACCTAACAGATTAATTCTTGCTGCTGCTTCTTTTTTAAAGATGTTCCACAAATGGGTCGTATCTGTGTACATTAGGACTTGGAATAAATAGCCTTCATTTAAGACAAAACTTCATTTATAGCGGAATTAACTTAATCCACCAAAAATTGAAAAAAAAAAAAAATTGTAACATCTCTTAGTGTGGTGTGCTGTTAAGTGAGATGCTTTGATCCTGTATCAGACAGTCTGTGCTGTTGGAACTTGGCACTTCCTGATCTGTATTAATTTAGAGCTTAGTTATTTTGTACCATGGCAGATTTCTAAACTTTTGTTTTGGTCATTACAGAAATCTCTTGCTCTTGTCTGTGTCGTCACATGTGAAAAGATTTAGAACATTCTGGTCTCTAAATTAAACTTTCCTGCTGCAAAGGCTGAAGTCTCTTGTGCTGTAGTTGTGCAGATCTGTTCAGTACTCTTTGTGGCTGGTGGAAGTTGTGCCCAAACCAAGGATTTTAGGCTGGATGATGTATAGACTACAGATTGAGGCAGTGGAGATGGGAGT
This sequence comes from Myiozetetes cayanensis, assembly GCF_022539395.1. Lineage (NCBI taxonomy): Eukaryota > Metazoa > Chordata > Aves > Passeriformes > Tyrannidae > Myiozetetes > Myiozetetes cayanensis. The sequence goes on along the minus strand of NW_026087742.1, from coordinate 88,689,980 downwards.
GAGTGAGATCACAGTAAGCACTACATAGTTTCATCCTGTGGTGTTGAGCAGGGGTTTTTGTTGTTTATCTTCCTGAATAATGCACTAACTAATCCAACAGTGCTCTTACCTTTTCATTTTAAATACTTATTTAATAAAATAGTCGCCCCTGAGTTCTTAAATGCATTTAACTCTTTCTAGGTCGGCGTACAGATTTTCACTAAAAGGCCTTTGGAAGAACAGGAGAAAAGCATTAATCCGGATGATATCATCAGTTGCCTTAACAAATATCCTAAAGCTCGTGTCAAATATCTAGAGCATCTAGTACTGGAAAGAAAGATAGAGGTGAGTCCTGTGAGAATGCTAAAAGGTAGGCATAGGATTCAGAATGCAGATTATGATCAACAAGCCTCGAAAAAGGCAAAGTCTAGAAGAAATAGGCATAATGTGAAGTCTTTCAGATGTACTCAGAGTAGGGTAGGAATGGTTTTTAGATTAAATGAGGAGTGGATAACTGAATTATTTTGAACTTTTAAACTGTCTTGATGACAAGATGGTTGGTTACCTCCACTCAGACTGGTTTGTTTTTTTTTACATCTGATTATTGCACACTTTTCTGTTTCACTGAGGCTCAAACCTCCTGTTAAGATCGTAAAAAAAAAGGTTGAGCAACTGCTAATCCTAGTGCACTGTGGCAGCAGTATATTAAAATTGCTAATTCAATGTTTTGCAAGTAGGAATGTTTGATTCTGTCTTTCTGGAGAGATTTGAGCAATTAATGATCAAATTAAACCATGCACCCCTTGCTGAAGAATTCCAAATCACTCTGAATGTTGAATGTCCAAAAGATGCATTCACAAGTCCTAAGTGATAGTGTACTCTACTTCTGGGTTTTTTAGCACAATACAAAAGCAGCCAAACATTGTTGTATTTGGAGATGAGACATTTTAGGCACAGGAGAAATTACTTTAACCTACAAATAAAGCAAGGAAATGAACAGTGAAAAACTTGGCAGAAATTATGACCAGTTTACTAATTTACATTCTTCAAATACACATGTTGGATCAGTAGTTTATTGCTATTGCAAATATGCAAGGTTACACCATGAGTGATGAAGGTAGTAGTCTCTGGTATCATGGATATTTTCAAAAAAACTTTTTGAGTTATACACAGTGCCTTGTAGAATATTTGTAACAAAAATAATTTACAACGAAATCTACCTGCTAGTAAAGGCTGGCAGTTTGGTCTTTAGAAATTACTAGATTCTTGTAAATTATTCAGATTGAATGATTGAGAATATTCCAACAGTCAAATCATTAACTTGTTTTGATGAATATTGGTACAAAAACGTACTGTACCTACAGAGTGCTTGTCTACCTCTGATGGCTTTGTCAGATTTTATTGCAGAATTAGAAAAGGTCAAAGAACTTACCTGAATATGAGGAATCCCATGCTTAGAGGTGTAGTGTATTTTGTGAAGCTGATCTGAATTAAGTTGTCTATCTACGGACAAAAGACTTTGTGATTAATTCAAATTAAGTAAGTTAAAACACATTTTTATGTAATTAAATAAATATTCATCACTGTTATTGATGGGGAGAGGAAGTTGCCTTTGCAAACTGAGCTAACATTGTTCTTTTCATCTGTAGAAAGAGAAGTACCATACTCATCTAGCTGTCTTGTACTTGGAGGCAATAACCCAGCTAAAATCTGAGACCACAGATAATTGTACAGAAACAACTGAACTGCTGCTTAAATTACGTAGTTTGCTTCAGAAATCTGATCTTTATAGAATTCGCTTTATTTTGGGTAAGTTGCACGTTGTCTGTTAGAAATGCTGTATGTCACTTCCAGCAGTGACATACTTGCAAGGAAACATCCTTGCAAGGATATAAAACTGCAAGATCTGAGGTTTCTAGGTGTCTGTGCTGTATTTCCAACAGTCACAAGTTAATTTAGAAGTCGTATCAACATTTAGTGCTGTCCTTGATCTCCCATAGCTCGTGAGGTACAATAATATGCTTGGCACTGCACCAAAGACCGAATAGTCATAACTGACTAGACAAAATAGCTTCATACAATTGTTGTAATAGTCAGTGCTTTTTTAATGATGAGCACATGACAACCTTTTGCAAATGAAAGTTTATTTATTTATTTATTTATTTACAAGTTTATTTTTAAGCAGTCTGTTTTTCAGTGAATGGAAGTGAAACCTGGAGGACTTTGATTATCAGGGATTTGTTTGTTATCCACAACCCTAAAATTCTGACCCAGAAACCTGGGGTTCGTGTTAAACAAAAGCATGAGCATGTTTTTGAGTGAAAAGTGCAACATACATCTTACTGTTGGTATAAGGCAAGCAACAGTTGAACTGAATCTTTTCCTCAGTTGGTGCTTATAATGGTTAATGTTTAATGTTTCATCCACTGGAATGCAAACACATTCTTCAATTAAGAAGTCAAGCATTTAAAGCCTCTCTGGTATGGAGGATGATGGCTGAAGGATGAAAGGAAGGATGGAATAGTGAATGAAGGGGAAGTGACTTGTTACTGCACTGAAAGATGTTAAATGGTTTATGACAGATAATGTTCAAGTATAACAGTCATTGAAACTCTTGCTCTTTTTCATCTTTTAGTTTTTAAATAAATTTTTAAGGGCAAGAGTTACAAAACAGATTATTTTCTGTCACGTTAGAAATCCTGTATTTCAATTCTAATGTTACAAGCAAGTGACATCAATGCCAGGTAGTGTGTTTCTCCTTGATACCCAGAATATTATGTTGAGAAAAACATTGTATTTCCATACATTTTGTATAGGCCTATGCCAAATCTTTATCACCTTTACAATAAGTAGAGGATTTTCTACTTTATCTTGAAATACCAGATGAAATTGTCACTCCACCTGCCTATACTGACACTTAAACTTTAAACTGTCAGACTGGATTAAGGGTTTGTAGTGTCCTTTTCTTAAAGGAAAATACTGTTTGATCTTTATTGGGTTTTATGGACTTTATTTTTTACCTTCCTGTAGTACTGGGAGAAGCAGAGCTTAATATTGCAGCTTCATTTTACAGTTTTTTATACATGGTAGCAGTGTGTGCAGAAGTGGGCAAGACTGACCTGCTGGAATTAAAAAGATAGCAGGGACAGTGGCTTATCACCTGTTATTTAGTAATTTTTTTGTCTCAGATTTGGTGATGCTCTTTTTTTGGAGATGTATTTCCATACATCTAGGCACTCCTGTGCTTACAAGCATCTAGTTTGACAGGGTGGTGTTGACTCATGGGTTGGACTCGATGATCTCAGAGGTCTCTTCCATCCTGGTTGATGCTGTGATCTGTTCTCTCTATAGTTGCCAGCGCCCCTACAAAAATAGCAGGAGTTGAGTTCTGGGGGTTTGTTTGCATTAACTCTGGGAGAGGGAGCAGTTGTCTATTCCACTGAGCAAATATTGCCTTGTTTCTCACTTAACAGACAAAATCCAGGGCACAGACCTTCATATGGAAAGTGCAATTTTATACGGGAAACTAGAAGAACATGAGAAGGCTTTGCATATCCTTGTCCACGAGTTAAAGGACTTCCACGCTGCTGAAGAATACTGCATATGGAACTCTGAGAACAGAGACGTGCAGTACAGACAGAGGCTTTTCCATATGCTGCTGTCAGTGTATTTAACTCCAGGCACTTCGGATTGTGCGCTAGTCATGGCTGCTGTGGATCTCTTGAATAACCACGCTGCTGAATTTGACGCGGGTCTAGTTTTGCAGGTGGTGCCTGACAGCTGGTCAGTGCAGCTCCTCTCCCCGTTCCTGGCCGGAGCAGTGAGACAAAGCATCCACACAAAAAGAATGACTCAGGTTGCACTTAGCTTAGCACAAGCTGAAAACTTAATTTACAAGCATGAGAAGGTAGGTTGCTGGGGTTTTTTAAATGGAAGCACTTTGAAGCATTACAATTGAGTCCTTTTGATATATAATAGTCAGAAGAAGTTTGAAGAATTAGGACAAAAGTTGTCTTCATGTCCTTGGCACTTTTACTTGCTGCATTTATTAGGGTTTTTTGCCGTGACTTCTAGATTCAGAACTAGTTTTATGCTCTCCCTGTAAAACAGAAGGGAAGATGTAGGCCTTGAAATAGGAACAACCTTGGTGAACTTCTGGGCTTCATGAAAGTGAATCTACAGATTAGCAGGGTTCTTGCAGAAACTTTAACAAGTAGGAGTTACCATTTCTTTTGCCAGGAGGGAGACCTGTCAAAATTTGTAAAAAAATTTTTTCAGGGCTCAGTATTAGTTGAAGCTTGTTAGGAGATTCTTAAAGTTGTTTTTGTTTTGTCCCTTTGTACAGTTGAAATGATATGCTTCATCATTTCCTTTCTTGCTAGTTTCATATTTGGAATTGTTTTCTCTCTCTTTAGGTTAAACAGAGAGGAACTCCAATTCTTCTTTCAGACAAAAAGGTCTGTCAGGTGTGCCAAAATCCTTTCTGTGAGCCTGTATTTGTAAGATACCCAAATGGGAGTGTGGTCCACACGCACTGTGCTGCCAACAGACATCTGAATTCAAATGTGACTCATCACTCTTCCAGCTCCAACAATCAAACTTGAACTGTGTTCCAGTCCCACAGGTTCCCATGACTTCTACCCTACTGAAAGTGGGCTGGAGAGAAAGAATGAAGTGCAGCTACTTTAAGTATAAATCAAGATGGACAGCTAGTTTTTTGGGTTAATGGGAAGACTTCCAGTAAATATGAAACATTGCCACTTATATTTCTGATTTCTAATGAATGTAGATAGAAAAAAAAAAAAATCACTACCAGACATGGAGAGGTGCAAATATGGGCTCTTCTGTATATAGGAATAAACAATTAAAAAAATGAGCCTTTTCTTCACAGTGAGGAAGAATGTTATGGAGTCAAGGCAAACAGTTATTTTAAGAACTGTCACTTTGCACTGAATATGGTGTTCGTGAGTTTGTAGAGGTGGAGGTGGCATCTATTGAGTTGGAATTCTTGAAATGTGATGGGACAAGATTGGTGTGGTGCAGCTTGCCATCAAGACAGAAACGTGTCGATTATAATGTTTGCTGCAGCATGTCTTCTTTTGGGCTGAATTCTCTTCCCCAGGATCACATTATGAAATTTTTTTTTTTCTCTACAAAATGTTGGGTCTTGATGCACTTTTTAGTACCTCCCTCCCATCCACCTGCTATATGGAATTTAAATGTAAGCACTGGTCTGTTAGGTTTCAGCTCCTGCAGTCACTGTAATAAACTAAGTGGAAACTGCCAGCCTCAGTCACACAGGTGTGCTTGGAAGAAGAAAAGAAAAAGCAACAAAGATTGTCTGGTCAGACTGTAGTCACTTTTATATGGGGGAAGAGACCTTAAGTTTAATATTGATTTATTTATTAATATGCAAATATACTGTACATACAGTTGAATAAATTGATCTTATCATTCTAGAGTTTCTTTGGAGGATTAAGATGTAGCTGATACATAACTGTACAGATTATGTGAGAAGTGTTTGCTATAACATAACTTAGGCAGGTTGGAACACCATGAGAACAGGTCCTAGTCCTTGTTGATAACTTTATGCAATCAAAACCACAGAAAGAAGGTATAATTGGCAAGAAATCTACAAAAGTGCACTACAGGGGTACTGGATTTGTTATATTCTACTAAACATTCTGTAAATTAAGGTTTTTCAAATAACAACACAAACCCCTTATTTAATTGCTCTGATCTGTATTCATGTTTCTATTTAACCATTTTAAATTGATAATTTAAAAGAAGCTGCTTCCCCCCAGAGAACTCAGAAAAATGAAAACTTTAAATAAAAGTTAAGTATCTCAAAGTTTAAAGCATTTCTTTTAATTCTGTAAAACTCTAATAAATGCCAAGCTTACTGACCAGCATGCACCTGATCCCTGTTTCAGCATTCCAAATCAGTGGAGCCTTTCAGCAAAATGGAGTATGTGCATGGTACTTTATAGAATCATAGAATATACTGAGTTGGAAGGGAGCCATCAGGAGCACTGAGTCCAGCTTGTGCCCTGTGCAGGACACCCCAAGGATCACACCACGTGCCTGAGAGCCTTGTCTAGATCCAGTCTGCTTTTACAGAAAGACTGGCTTATGAAACTGCCTTCTAAGTGTAGCGCTGCCTCCAAGAAGGGGCAGCCAGACCTCAGCCAGGGGAAAAAGACTTCCATCTCTTTCTTATAGCATCATGCAATGGTTTGGCATGAAAGGAACCTTAAAGATCACCTACTCTAATCCCCCTGCCAGGGGCAGGGACACCTTCCACTTGGCCAGGTTGTTCAAAGTCTCATTCAGCCTGGTCTTGAACACATCCAGGGATGCGGTGTTCACAACCTTTCTGAGCAACCTGGCCCAGTGTGTCAGTGCCCTCTGAAGAATTTTTTCCTAATTCCTGATCTAAAGCTGCCCTCTGTCAGCTTAAGGCCGTCTGCCTTTGTCCTATCACTACATGGGTACAAAGTCCCTCTCTGGCTCCCTCATGAGCTCCCTTCAGGTACTGGGAGGTGCTATAAGGTCTTCCCAGAACCATCTCTTTTCCAGGCTGAACAACCCCAGCTCTCAGCCATAGGAGAGGTGCTCCAGCCCTCTGATCATCTGAGTGACCCTGCTCTGGCCTCATTCCAACAGCCCAACATCTTTCTTGTGTTGGGGGCCCCAGAGCTAGATACATCACTCGAGGTGGGGAGTACTTTGCTTTAAAGCAAAAGACCTTTGAATCTTTCCTTTCTTTTGAAATTAGGAACGTATAACCATTGTGTTGAATTTCATTAATTTTTAAAAACCCAAGTAAGGAATTTTGTAGTGCTTTCTAGTAAGATATGTAAGCCATATTTAGTGAGAGGCACTACAAAGAGGTCGGGTATGGGTGTTTCTGACTCAATTCAGGCTTGAGTGATTCTGCTGTGGCTGGTATGAGCAGACCATCTTGTATTCGTGGGTTTTGAACACTATATGTGCAACTGGCAGTGATGACATAGACAAATTTGTAGTCCCCGGTCCTCAAAATACTTGCTGGTAGAGAAGTGGTTTTTACAAAGACCCTGTAAGACTTGGGTGCAGTAGCCTGCATATTTCATGAAAAATACTTTCATTTGCTGCCAGCATCCTCAGTGTGCTCTTTGTTCAATTTAATAAGGAGTACTAAAACAAAGACCCTTCTCCATGATTTAGACTAATTCTAGCTACCAGGTAGTGATGAACTTAATCTTGTCAACGGCTGTTGCAATGGAATAAATATCGTATCATTCCAGACCACAGGAAAGTTCTTAATTGTTGTTGCATGAAAAGGTATGTCTGTAAAAGATTAAACAATCTTTTATTAATTTTTTTTTTTTGCAGATGTGTGTTTTGGCTAAAATGCGGCAGAAATAGTAATTGTCCGTACAGAACAAATACAGAAATCAGAATAATGCAGGGTAGCGTATTTGCAATTGTAGGTGTTCAAAAGTGTGATTAATATTTAAATTGGGGACATCTAATTCTTTTAGACCTCCCCCCCCACCCCCAAAATGTGGACTCGAGAAGTATTGACCCGTTTCTTTTCTAAATTTTATACTAGAGCTCCTTTGGATGAATTAGTATGGAAATCCCTAGGTAATAAAAGGAAAAAGCAAAAAAAACAATGTAAGGCTGAGGCAAAGCAAGAGCTCAGCAGGGAGATGGCAAGAGGACAATGCTGTTCCACTGTGTGTGCAGTTGGGATATTACGGGACCAGCGGAGACGTTGGCCTGTGTCAGAGTGGTGCTTGGTATTCTGTACTTTGTCACCAGGAAATCTGTGAAAGGTCTGCATTAGAATTTCCTTGGGTAGGACAACACCCCTTGGGTAAGAGAACTTTGTGCTGGGGAACGAGTTCATTTCTCTTTTTATTTTGGCACTGTCAGTTTGTTCATTTTTGGCTTATGTACGTGAAGTCCTGGGATAGCATTGCGTTAAGTTCTGGTGTGGCTGCAGCAGTGTGAAGGGAATGACTGATAATCTAGTTGCTGACTGGATATGTGAAGAAGGAGAGCCAGGAAAGAAGAATATTTCTCTGACCATCCTTCTGGTTTGGATATTAAATGCCTTCTGGGAGTTTAAGCTTGATGCAATCTTTTTATCTACCGTCAAGCAATGTGGTGTCTTGGACCTGCCCTTGGAGAGAGGAGGTTCTGTCAGAATATTTCTTCTTAATTTAGCTGTTGCTAAATTGTTTGTAATTCATCTCTGTCCCTTTTTTCCAGTGAGTCTCCTCCACCTTTTATGTGTGAAAACCAAAACAGAAGTGCAGATAGGTTTGTTTTGGTTTTTTTTTAATGTGACAGTGTGTCTGTGATTCAGGACATAGTAACTGAGATTAGTTTCTCATACAGATGCCTCTGCAGATAAATGAGACATGTTTGCTTAACATGCAGCTTCTACTTATTGAAATGTGGCAGCTCTGACTTTTTTAGCTATCCACTGTTACAGTTGATGGCACATCCAAAAAGCACTTGTTAAACCTTCTCCTGCCCTTTCATATCTACATACTTCCTCACATAAAAATTACCTATGATATGGATATGTCATCATATGCAGTTTTTCCTTCTTTAAGCCAAAAAGAAGAAAAATCCTAAGGAGAAAAAATTGCTCAGAATCTGGCACTCTGCTCAAAACAAGAGTCATGCTCTACATTCATGAGAAAGAATTCAATTACATCTTCATTTCTTCTATTTACATGGTTAAGTTGTCACATGGAGATCAGTATTCTTGTAATATTGTCAAAGTCTGGAGAAAATAAGCATTTGGGATTTGTTACACAGAGCACACCACGGGTGCCTATGAACTGCCTTCCTCAGACAGCCCATGCTGTGGTGACTCAAGTGTGCTCAGGAGTCCAGGTTACAAAGATAACTTCTCTCTTTGCTCCCAGTCTCCAGAAACTTTCCAGCCTTTATTATCTTTACTAGCACTTAATCGACATAGGTATAAATCTTGAGAGGTCTGGGGAACTCTTGATCACATTTGTCTTCAGTAAAATGTCTTTTTTTTACATCAACACGTGAAACCCTACTAACCTGAGCTGTGGAAAGGTGCTGGTAGGGATGCAGTATGTGTATGTTTTCTGAAAACTTTATTACATGTTTAAACACACAAGCATTATCCTGACTATGCTGAGTCTTTATAACAACATCTGTTCTTTGCAGGACTCCTGTCCTGAATGACATTGAAAAGTATTTTGTTTTATGCTGTTCTATCAAGAAGTAATTTTTTATTTTATAATTCTTCCCTCTCTTCAGCATGGCTCTAAGTGTTTTATTAACATCCCGCTGTTCATAATAGGCAGCAACTAATACATTTTCATTGTGAGCTCTCTTCCTATTGCCTACATTTGCTAATTAATTTTTCTCTTACTGTACAACACTTTGGGGCTTATGCCTTGTGAACACTGGTAATTAAATGTGCTGCTACTTTTTAGGGGAAAAGAAGAAAAGAAGTTAATGACATTCTGTAATATCTGATTGATTGCAAAACTGAAGTTCCCCTGCAGTAAATTCGTTCAGATGGAAATCTGTACTGTTAAGGCTTTCGGACTTAGTGGTTATTTGGTGAACATATACAGCGGTATGTGAAATGTATAAATGTATATATATGTTGATTTTTAATAAAAAAGTCTTTTAATTATGTTTGTTGTTGATTCATAGATCTATAAACCCTGGAATGGGAATGGCCAAGTGAAAGGGAAAGGTTCCCTATTGGTAAACAGAGGATTGATCAGAGTGACTGACGCAGGGGATCAGGTGAAGGGGCTGGATTACTAAGTGCAGGATGCTAATGGAAATAAGCAAGTGTTCTTAAAAACCAGTGAATTTTACTTTGGTGTTACCTCTTACCTCTTCCTTGTCTGAATCTGGGTTTTTACAGATTCAGATGACAGCGACCACTGCTGTTACAGCTTTGGAAGATCTTGATCTGCCTCTGTGTAGTCAAATCAGTTCCTTCTGTGATTGATCAGGCAGTTGCAGAGGGAGTCTGGTCAGTGCCAGGTGCATGGACATCCTGGAGCAATACGTACAGAAGTACTAAACCATTTTGAGGAGAAGACCTTGAAACAGGTCTGGTTTTGATCTGGGAGCATAAGCTGGTAAAGAGCAGTGGAAGTGGGTGCTGTTTGCAGAGGCACCTCGAACGAGGTAGAAAGGGAGCTTAATTTAAAAAATTAAAATTAGGGAAAGAAAAATGCAAGTGCCACCAAGACTTTATGGTGGTAATTTTTATTACTGGAGATTCCTAACTCACCCTTGGGATTCCAATAGCTAAGTTAGTGCCAGAGCCTAGCCCATATTCTCAGGAAAAGGGAATTAATATATGCCTGCAGTGTGGAAGTGAGGCTGGCACTTACATACTCTGCAGAAGGCAGCCAGTGTGCCTCATCTTGCTCCTCACTGCTCAGGGCTAATGGCCCTGGATTCAGGGCCAAAGGACCAGGTGTTCCCCGTTTCCAGCAGGAGGGGCCAGAGCCATCACAGTGGTACTGCAGGACCTGCTCATGAGGAAACCCTGGGAAAGGAAGGGAGGTAAGGGCTGGGAAGTAGTCTGTGGTAAGCCACAGAAACTCGTGTTGTCTCCAAGGGGAGGCAGTGAGAGAGGAGTACAAAGGACAAGTACAGAAAAGAAGTGTTTAGGACATGACTTAATTCAACTACATTTCAATGGCCACTCTGCCAGGCAAGGCAGGCACTAGCAATGCTTCAGGCATCTGCTGGATGCCAAACACAGGTTGTGTGGGCAGCATAGAAGGGGATCCAGCAGGGCGAAAATCCAACAGAGTGGGAACTACATGGAAGAGTTCTTTTTTTGAAATTCAAGTCTGTGTTCACTTGACAAGGTTTCTGCAGCCCTATCAGGTCAAGTTCCTTTGGCTGAAGTGAAGGTTCTGGGAACATTGGTGGGTGCTTATGATGCTCTTACAGAGGGTGTTTGGGATGCAAATGTTGTAGTGAAGCATGATGCTGAAAGGAATGAAAAACTGCCTCACAAAACATGACTTTATTAGCCAGCAGGAAATACACCCCGGAGAGCCCTGGTTCGCATTTCCCCAACCATCTATCCATCCATCCAGTCAGTGGAGGAAAGGTAATGCAGAAAGCATTAAAAAAACCTCCCGAAACTGGTTGTGACTCTGGCACAGTGGGATTTCAGCTAGTTTTGCCTCTAGACAGTGGTTAGAAAATGGTCCATGCTAATCATCCAGATGGCAACTCCTTCTGAGACAAGTAATCAATAGAGTATAGCTGAGTTTAGGTAGAAATGAGTCCCAAAGGTCCAGTTCACTGCACCAACTGTAGCTGCAGGACAGTGTAAGGTCAGAGGCCAGGGCTGTCAACAGAAAGCTGATGGCTGAACACATGTCAGGTTTTCAGTAGGTAACAAGGCTGATAATAGTTCTTAAAAATCCAATAGCAGCCATGAACAGCATCACCAATGCCTATAATGCCTATAATTGCCAATAACCCCCTAAAGATGTCCCATAAACCACTGAGTGAGGACTGACCATCCCAGTGCATGTTAAAATCCTAGAAAAATTTAGGCTGGCTGGTTTCTCTGGAGATGGTGTTGTCCAAGCCCAACTTGAAGCAAGGTCAACTTGTGTTAGGTTAGCTGTCTTGTTTTAGACTGCTGCTGACAAGCTTGAAACCAGATTGGGAAGGGTCCAAATGTCTTCTGTTCTTCTCTTCGCCAGATCAATGTATTGCTTAAACATTCACAGTACTCCCTGGTAGAGAGAGGTAAAAGAAGACTAAAAGGTACATCTGTCTTGAATAAATCATTTGGTTTGTTGGGGTTTTCAGTGTTTTTTCCCGAATATTATGTAAAGACTGAATAAACAGGGAATTTAAAAAAAAGAGCAAGTAAGTAGTGACAGCTTCAAGATTATGCACTTTGTGCTTCTCTGACCTGGAAGGAAATTCAAATAAAATGCAAGTTCTTTATATCTGAAAGTCACAGACAGCATGAAAAGATGTTTCAATCCCTTTAGTCCCTGTAACGTACAAGGTTACTCTGCAGTGTCATGCCAGAAAGCTCCCAGAATTTGACAGAAGTATGGGCTTTTCTACTTGAATCACAAGCAGTTGAAGATGGGGAGGGAGGAGCACAGGATGGATTTGTATCTGCTTTTTAAAAAGATGTTATTCACTGGGGATTTATATTTGCAAAGCGAAAGGAGGTCTTTATTTCTGTACTTGTTTGATCCATCTTTAGGTTTTAACTTGTCATATCTTATTTCAAAGCATCTCTGTGGCCTTTTGTGACACGCTGATTTGTCAAGCAGAAGCTTTAGTCTTCTTGCTTCAAAACCTTCCCGAAAGGTCTCGTTCTGGACAGCAGCCACTCAGTACAGCCCCTCTAGATACTGCAGTCAGCATGTCAGGAGTACTTCTCTCATTCTGTAATGCTGAATGGCCACACGACTGTGATGGTATCGTAGTTTAACACCAGCAAACAACCAAGCCCCTCTCAGCCACTCGTTCACTCCTTCACCAGTGGGATCAGAGAGAGAATCAGAGGGGTAAAAGTCAGAAAACTCAGGGGTTCAGATGAAGGCAGTTTAATAGGGAAAGCAAAAGTTGCACACACAAGTAAAGCAAAACAAGGAATTAATTCACTGTTTCCCATGGCCAGGCAGGTGTTCAGTCATCTCCAGGACAGCAGGGTCTCATCACATGTAACAGTGACTTGGAAAGACAAATGCCATCATTTCAAATGTTTCCCCCCCTTTCCTTCTTCTTAACCTCACTTATATACTGAACATGGTGTCATATGGTCTGGAAGATCCATTTGGTCAGCTGGGGTCAGCTGTCCCAGCTGTGTCTCCTCCCCGTTTCCCATGCACCTCCAGTCTCCTCACCGGCGTGGCAGTATGAAAACCAGAAAGAAAAGGGCCTTGACCCTGTGTAAGCCCTGCTCAGCAATAATAAAAACATATCTGTATTTTCAACCCTGTGTTCAGCACAAATCCAAAACACAGTCCTATACTAGCCACTGGGAAGAAAATTAACACTATCCCAGCCAAATCCAGCACAGATGGTCAAAACTAAAAACTACAAACCAAAGAAATCTCAGTCCCAGAGGAGGGAGAAGTCTCTTGTTAAGCTGCTGTTAATTATCGATGCCTCAATACCCTACACTTTTGCTTTTCCCATCTGCCTCATATCAAATCGCAAGAGTGTACAGTGTTTCATAAAAATAATCACTTGTACTGCTAACTTTCCTCCCTGTGGAAGGCAAAATGGAGAGATTTTCTTGATTGAAGCCATGCCATGGCAAGATTCAAAGGCAGCTAAAAAGAAGATCTGCCAGGAACTTTTTTCAAAACAAATGCTCTTAAATGTCCCAAGAGGGCTTTGAATGCAAAACCCAGGCCTCAGGAAATTGTGAGCTAGAATAATTTTAAAATGGAAAAAGCTCCTGAGTTGTGTGGGGAGAAAGTTTTAAAGGTTTGCAAGCAAATTCCCCACCTTGTGTCTTGTCAGGTCAAGTTTTGACTTTGTGTCAGAACAAACTTCAGTGACTTTCTAAATTGTAAAGCCCCCTCCACCCTCCCCCTTCTCACTCCCTAGGGAACAAGCCACGTGGCTCCAGCACAGGGGCTGCCAATCTCTGCTCTGCCTACAGGCTTTTGTTGGTCCCTGGCCACCTTCCCCTACTTGGCTGCACCTTGTTCTTTTGCATCTTCCTGGCTGAAGAGCTGTGTGGCTTTCAGGGCAGTGCAGGCTGTGTCCTGCCTGAGGGGCTGACTCTGCCCCTCTGGATTTGACCACTTTTTCCCTCCAGACTTGTAGGAAACTTTGTGCACTTTGTTTCATTTTACCCTCTAGTAGCAAGATTTGGGCCTGAGAGGAATGGGACGAGGACTGACAGTGCTTAATTGCTGAACAATTATTTACAAGACTAATATTTGTGAGATGCCTTCGACTTCATTTTCATTCTTTCTCATCTCCAAAAGACCAAACCAATCACCCCTTCCTGCCAGAGCATGATGGATATTTGGCAAATGTGCAGGGACCTGGGCAGTTCTTAATTTCTTATGCCCTCTGGATCTAGCCTGAGACCCTGGCAGCAGTGTGACAGAATAGCCAGTAGCACTTGCTAACAGAGTAACAGACAACTACGTCTGAACTTTATTTCTTTCATGCCATCAAGATAAAATCAGAACGCTAAAGCTACCCAGCCTATTTGGGCAGTTCTCTTCAAGTTCTCTTGATTTCAGGCTGACCTCTGTCTCTGGTGGAGGTAAACTGAGGGAGGTGGAAGAAAAGATATTTATTCATCATGTCTTGTCTAGATACTTGAGATCTGGCATAATATGGCACCTGGGTGTTGCATGCTACCTGCAGCATGGGGTCAGACCCATTGCAGAAAACTGCTAAAATGTCTTGTTGAAGTAGTCCCAGTGGTGGAAATCATAAAAAAACCTAGCAGCTTTGATATGCTTATTTTATGCATCATCACCAGCCATTGCTTTACAGAACTCTCCCCCTGCTGTTGGAGCGCTGGGAATGCTCTGACATACAAAGAGCTTTTTTTCCCATCCTTTGTAACATTGGAGGGGAAGAAAACTGTACCCAAGGTAGAAAAGGACCTTATTTCTTCTCAAATACTGTCATGCTCTACCTGCAAAGTGATAGTGGCGATTCTAAAACTGTGCTCCTGCTTGACTGCACTTTCCAGTAGGTAATGTAACCACAATGTAAAGAAAGCAGAAGGCACCAGTACAAGTGTGAGTCCAGTCCAGTATTACCTGTACTTGCCAGTATAACTTTACCCACTGCAGGTGCTGCCTGGTGCTGCAGAGAGAGACAACTGACTCCAGCACTGTGGTGGGCACATGAGTTGGAGGTGAATGCAGGAATCCTCAGCTGTGCAGGAAAGCTGGTTACAGGGCTTCGTTTGGCCTTTTCGCACAAAGGCTTTCTTTCAGCCACATCCAGCAGTAGGAGGGAGGCTGGGCACTGAAGGGGAGGCCTGTTCAATACCTATGCTGCTCTTCTGACAAAGAGATGCACCAGAGACCAGTATCAACTTTAGTCCCACGCACCCTACACTAGAACAATAACAGTATTACAAGAAAAACAAAGATTGACTTGCAGCAGCCAGCCCACTTGGTGATGCCCCAGACAATTATTCTTGACTTGAGCTGTTTCCTCCATTGAATTACCCAGCCTGGCCTCAGGAGCAACATGTTTCTACTTGTTCTGATGGCCCCAGTGAAGGTCATTGAACAAATACACACATTCTAAAAAAGACTGGCAGCTCTGTCTTTCACAGCATAAAGAGGTGCATACCACACAGAGGTGATATTTATTCAGGTCCATGCTTGTCATTTGATGTGGTTTCTTACAAGAAAACATTAAAACCTGAGTATGATCCCCAAAAGATGAGTACATTTTTCCTCTCATGTAATCACGGAGAATAAATTTCCAGACTTAGCTGGAAAACAGCACTAACACTAAGGAGTTATGCTACCACAAAGCCTCTCTTCCTCCTCCCTGCTCCTTGCCCTAGTCACCTTTGGGAGATTTCTATTCCGTTTGCTGTCTCCCATTACCCTGTTTTAAAATGGATTGTCTGTTATCATGCAAACTCCATTCCTGCACACTCAACACATAAAGCTGATTAATTAATCCTTTCTGAAATGATGTATACTGCATCAATACGCTATCTAGTGTTTCACCTCTTAAATAGTGTTTTTGAAAAGACCACATTATATTATCCCATCAATTGTACTTTAGAAACACTGAAAAAAACCCACACAGAGAGAAAATGTCAGGGATCTCATCCAAGTGCCCTGAGCTCACAAGTCTGAGTTTAAAAACAAACTTGCACCTGAATAATGCCAGTGGTTTAAGTAGTTACATTTTTTATTTAAGGTTCAGCACAATTCAGATTGGTTTTTACAGAGAGAATGCAGGAGAACAGCTACAACAGAGCAAGAGACCCGTGAATGTCTGTGCCTGGTCAGTGCACGCAAGCAATCAGAAAGGAAACCTAAGGAAGAAGTCAGCACAATGTGCCTTAGCAGATAAATTATCAAAACAGATTAAAAAATCCAGAGATAAGGCTGGAGAAGGATGGCAGAATGGGGAAATGAGTCAAATCCAAGGTGAAAGAAAAGGAAAGGCAGAGGAAAAATAAGATTATGCAAGTATCCCCCAGTGCCCACTCAGCTTTTAGGACTACCTTCCTGGATGGAGACACCTGCACATGCTCCTGGGGTGTTGGGAATGATGCTCCTCAGAGTCAAACGAAATCTCTATCCTGTTGATTCCCTCCTTACCCACACTCTTCCCCTTGGCTTATCCCACCTGCAAGTCTTTGGCCACACTCTCAAGTGCAGGAGTTCTCTCATCGCTTTGACCTCTCTGTGCCGGTGGCTGGAAAGGGACAGAGACTGTACCTGACTAAAGGCCTCTTTTTCATAAAACCACAGTGGCCCTATCTCAGTGACACAGCAAAGTTTTACCAGGCAGATTCATTAGAAAGGTGACTTATTTGCAACTTTAAAATATATACAAAAAGGACAATAACAAACCTACTTAATGATCGTGAAACAGACTTAATGCCATGTAATTACTGCACCTGTACCAAAAGGCAGAAGGAAAAGTATAATTAAACTCCAGAATTAGAAAGAAGGGAAAAAACAGTCTAATAATAGCTACTTCACCAATAAACATAAAGGTTATAAGTGAAATCCCCAGAATTTCAAAGTCAAAATATATTTGTAAAAGTGAAAAGGTTAGAGGCAGAAAAATAATAATCAGGCGGCAAAAGGTAAATAATCCATTAATCATGCACAGCTGCTGAAGCGACTGAGTGAGCAGGATGCTGGCTGGGCTGTGGAGCAGCAGAGGCCACAGCCAGCACGGCCAGCCCTGCTCCTTGAGCAAAGGTGGCACCTCTGCCTCCAGCAACCATTGCCTGCCAGTAGGAAAGAAACAGAGTAATTAGAAACAGGCATCTAGAAACAGTTCCTGTGGGAAATCCTGTGCTTAAAGTGGAGAAGCATATGGTAAGAGGCAGAACTCAGCAGGCTGCAGCTAGACAGATGCTTGTGGAAAATCAAGCATGACTGCAAAGGCAAAAGCTGCAGGCAAAGGAGTGTTAGCCAGCCTTGTAACCACTGGCATGGCACCTTCACTTCGCCACTCACCTTTTTCTTTTTCCTTCTTTCAGGGCACTGATGTGCATGAAAAAGAAGGATGTTGTTTTTACATTGAGGTTAGCAGCTGTGGGCAACTTGCTGCATTTACTTTGGATACCTTTGGGGTTTAGTTCTGTAAGGCCAATTAATGATCAAAATGCTTTTAATTCTCCTCCGCTGTCAACTTGTGCAGAACAGTGCCAATGGTCAAACATTTTCAGATCCACAGAATAAACAGACTCCAGTGCTGCTTCAGGCTTCAGCACTGCATTGTCTGGCCCCATGGCACAGACAGTGATGGGCATAATGAAAGAGGCTCCCTCACACCTCACTTCCTGCTGGGAAGAGTTGGGAACAGCTGCTGCCCCAGTGCCCGCCTCACTGCATCCCTGACTGATAACCTCCAGGATTATTTGTCTGTTGGGGCAGTCTTTTGAAATGAGAGATGTCTATTGACACGAGCCATTCTATTTTACATTTTTCTGAAGTGGAGGATGTGTTTAGTCCACTGTGGGTGTACTTTTTGGTCACCATTCCATGGTGTCTCTCCTGAAGCGGTTCTGAGGGTGTGAAGGAACATTTGTTCCCTGGTCATTTAAGCAGAATGCTCAAGGTCTGCACTTGCTGTGACACTCACCATGGTTTGAATTCATGTGCTTTGCCTGGCAGCCTAACCCACTGCAAAACACCCTGCTCTGGGGAAGTTTGCAAATCATGTGTTTCACTTTTAAGTGTCAGAGGGGAGAGATACCAGCACAAGACATCTAGGGATACAATAAGGCAGGAAAAAATGTTAAAAAAAAATATATATCAAGCTAGGAGTGAAATCAGGTCAATCCTGTAAGATCTTGTTCTCTAGGTCTCAGAGAATAATGCCTTTGGATGAATTAGAGCACATTTACAAAAATACTTCCTCATGCCTATTTTTGGTCTAAACTCATAATAAGGGGGCTGATCCCTTTATTGGATCTCAGTGCTGAGATGCACAGAGAACCCTTGTTTAGCAAAGCACTTTCTTACATGGAGAAGCAATATGATATTACAGTGCTTTGATAAGGATCACGGAGATTTTGCTCTAAAAAAGATGAAGATCTGGACTTGGGAAGTGGCAGTCTTTGGCACAAGAGCAGTCAGTGTTTTCTCCTGCAGAGAGCAGTTCCTTCAAGTAGCAATGCAATATAATATGTTTTAATATATTTTTTTACCTCAAAATTCTCTGGACTCTTACAATACTAAAAAGGTGAAGCTGATTTCATGCTTGTTATTGTGCTCAAAAGATGCACAGGGAGCCATTGAGAACCATTTGAAGAAACAGTTGCAGCCTTAGACTACAAAGTAAACAAAGAGAAAATGGGTTTATTTCTGAAGGAAGAAGGAGTTTAGTAGCTCTACCTTAACTCTAACACTGCAAAGATGTGTTCCTGAACAGAAGAATCACTCCACTGCAAGAACACCTAACAGGCTACTCGAAGGCCCACAGAAGTATCTTTAAAAGCTTTTAAAGACACCTTTTCAAAGACACTTTGGTGCTTGGACTAAGAAATCTTCAAGTGTGACAAATTAATTGATGACTGTTAATTTAGGTCCCCCTACTAGCACACGGACATATTTGTTCTCAATCTAGCTCCTGGATATTCTCCCTACCAATGCTTAAGGCAGAGCAGATCACTGAACTGAGAGCTGAAAAGAAGCTTCATTTCTATCTTACAAATTGTACAACAATATGTAACCAGGAGGTGCCTCATTTTATCCACCTTTCTGGTTCAGTTGCAAGCAAGTCTTAATTAAACAGCCATCTTAATTTAGATGGCCTTAGAAAAATTATTTAGAAAAAAATCATTTAGATGATTTAGAACAAAGATGCTTGCCTAATTTGAGGAGCTGATTAAGAAATTGTAATAATGAACTACAAAAAACACAACCCCCCCCAAAAACAACAAAAAACCCCCCACAACCACTACCTTGAAAGCAAAGCTTCCCTGATTGCTTTTTTCTTGGTATTAGCATTGCTGTACTAAGTTGGATCTCTTTTCTAGAGAATTGGAGCTATCGGGAGTTAAACTAAAAAACATTTTGAATTGAAGATTCAGAATAAAAAGTATCCATAATCTATTCACAATAAAACTGAAGCGTGCAGAGCTGAGAAGCAGCTATGCTAAAAATGCTGGTGTTACAAAGCCACAGGTGAACATTTGGTGTTACACTCTGCTGTAGGGTGGCAAAGCCGCTACAGTGACTATGGCAAAAAAGCACTGATTAATTGCAACAGCCATGTTTTTCCTGCATGGTTCATATGCCAGCTTCATAAACTGTTCCTGTGCTGGAAAGCAGGAAAGTAGGACAGTGTGGGTTTCATTTGTGTGTGTGTTCCCTTTCTCAACACACTAACAGAAAAATATGTGGTGAAGTAGTTTAGGAGGAATCTGTTTTTTCACTGAAAAACTCATTCAAATAACTGAGATTTCAGCATAAACAAAGTAACACGGAGAAGTGGGTTTTTTTTCCATTTTCAGGACTGCATGTCATAAGTTTATATGATTAATGTCAGTGCAACAGAAACTTGTTTCTGTGGTGCTTTACTAATATTCAGCCACTACACATTTATATTTAACAATAATTTCTAAGCCTACTTCTCTACCTGTGAATGCACAGCAGGCCTCTTCTGGTAGCTCTGGTAAACATTTCTAGCTCCATTAACTTTGTCCACTTTTCTACCACTTTCCTGAAGTCCTTTCACTCTGATGCAAATAATTCCCATGGAAGATGACCTATGCTCAAAACTGGATTTTCATCCCTGAATAGGGGCCCATGCAAATGAGACGCTCAGCTAAGTAAATCCAACTTGCTAAATACCAGTAAAATAATGCCATGGAAACAGACTCCCATAACCTGCCTTTGCTTTTAGTCACCACTTGTCAGACATGATCAAAACAATAGCAAATTAACTTCAGAGAAAAAAAACCTGACAGGGCAAAGATACTTGGGCAATATTCAAATGAACCACTTAACCTTTCGGAACTAAAAGCTTCCTGCAATAATGACACATTAGTCATTAACTCAATATGTGCTTTGTTAAATATTAGACAAGAGCTCACATTCAATTTAGCTCTCACGTATACTCAGCGACAGAGAGCTATCTGTGTCAACTACGGTCTCCAGGACGGGAACTGTGCTGTGAATGGCACTCCAGCCCAGTAAAGCTCTCGCGTACGGGGAAGAAGACACGACAGCCAGCACATCACGGGAAAAGGTGATCCAGAAAGGAGAATAATCCTCTTTATGGGGCTATGTGCCCTCCTCAGTGCCACCCATCCTGTGCAAGCACAAAGGAAAACTGAAATAAAGAAGCTCCACCTAGCTCGTGGGCTGGCAAGGAAAGCTCTGCCCGGAGTAGGGTATTGCCTGTGCTGTCTGCAAGGCTTCAGGAATAGGTTTCATCATCTCACTCCTTTAACTGGCAGCAGCCACTCACCAGCTCACTGGATGGCACAAGCATAGTACCAGAAGCAGTGCTTGCACAAGTCCCTGAAGCACTGACTCAGGGGTACTGGGGAGAAAAAGCTGAAGAGAATAATGACTTTAAAATATTTACGCAGTTAAGGACACAAAGGCTGCATGAATGGGACCTATATGCAAAGTGTGTGGAATTCCTCCACAAGTAAAGGAAAAAAAGGAAGACTAGATTTACTGTCTGTCAAAAATTCACTTTTGCCTTCTTGTGTTCAACGTAGAAAATTGCTGTGTATCCCCCCTACCTGGTGCCCTTTGCTAGCCCTTAGTGGTTCCCCATTCACCTTGACTGAAATGCAGTTGACAGTTGCTAGATAATGTCAGCTGAGCTCCATATGTTCTCCGATGTTTCATATGAGGTATAAAACATCCTGACAGACCTCTGCTGGTCACCTGATGTTAGCCCAAAGCACATTAGTAGACCCTCAAACAAAGGTTCTTCAAAATACCAAAGTCTGAATTTCAATTTACTGTACCATAAAAAAAAAATTCAAGATGAGCTTCTGAGCTATGAAATGTTTTGTTTACTTGTTTTAAACACGTGTATTAATACACATATAATATTATTAATACCATACTAATTTGTGTTAAAATTAGAAACATTATTTGTCTGTCATCATATGTATCTCAATTGCTTGAAATTTTTTTTATTGTTTCACAGGAACGAAGAAAGTGCTTTAGACAGCTCCTGACCAAGACACGGTACAAGTGTCATCTTGTTTAGCTTTAATGATATTGCTCTGGGCAAGGTCAGCTATTTCATATTGTTCTGTCAAGAAAAGAAAACATATAAGCAATAAGATTTGAAAGGTTTCAGGCCTTCTGGGAATCCTCCCTGTAAGGATCACTACAGCAGAGTCTCAACAGGAAGAGCAACAGAAATACGTGGCAAGAGGGACAAGCTTCTACAGCATAAATTTATACTTTCAATTATTTCCAAGTCCTTTACACTCGGAGAAATGTTTTTACAATTTCTACTGAGCTCTCTATAGAGGGCTTCTCATCAGCACTTGAAAATTCAGGTGATTTTTATCTTCAGAAATTTTTCATATGTGACATATATTCAAACCCATAACAAAGTAAAGTCATTCATATTTGAACAGCAACCCAATTGAGTTGCTGGAAGTGACTTAAGTTTTATAACTACATCCCTCTACTGTGAACCATGATTTCTGTATATTTTGGGTTTCTATGTGAGCTAGTTGCTCCCCTCTTTGCAAGGATAGAGATAAGCTCTAGTTGGAAATATTGGAAAGTCTACAGAAACTTTGTGGTTGTGAATCATAGAAGTCTTCAGCTGGTGTCTTCTACTCGTGCTGGAAAATGCCAGACAGAAACACACATGTTTTGGAAAACAAGAGAAGATCTGCTACAATTTGTCCTGTATTTATTACTACAAAAAATGTTCTAAACTACATCTCTACAGTATCTTGCCAGATACAGTGAAGAGCTGAGAATACATTAAATGCCAAAACATAAAGCTGAACAGTTCTTGTCACAGTACATTATGATATGATGATAGTGCTTTTTCTGAATTGTTCCATTAGAAACTCTATTCTAAGGGGAAAAGACCCTGGTTAGTAGTCAAAATATTAGGAAGAATTCTTAGTAAATGACATCTTTAAAGTCTACTAGAATAGCTATGGAGATTGTACATATAGGGAATGAAAAAAAGAAAAAAAACAACAACCAACCCCAGATATTTTATTCTAATATCTGTCTTTACCTGGGTTTAACTGAAAGATTCAATCTGCATTAGTACTCTATGGGCAAACAGAGCCAAGGGAGGAAAAGATACATATTTTAGAAATATTTATGAATGTGGACAACAAGGTAACTACAAAATGAATCCAATACTGAGGATACCTGCTTTTACTGAGAAATATGAGCAGGCCTCAGACTCATAGTGAGAAGCTGTGGAAACATCAGTCTGACTTCTTCAGCCATCGCCATTTCATGACTATGCAAGCAGGACCTGAAACAAATGTTAATCCCATAGGTTTTACTTCAGGTGACAAACGGGAACAGTGAGTTTTAAGCACTCACACGCCTCATGCCCACGAGTTATTTGGGTTATGGTGACTGGTTTTACAGATGCACAAATTTCTGTTCCCTATTATCATAGCACATGGCATGGAGTTCAGAATCACAAATACTGAAGTGCAGTAGCAAAGACACATCAGATCCCAACAGATTTCTCTGATACCTGCAGATATCCTCTGCTTCCTGCAGTAAGAAAAGCAAAGCTCTGCTGTCAGAGCCAGCACAGGATAGTTCTTGCTTGTAGATATGTTGCAGAGTCAAATGCCAGGGAATCTACAGATACCTCCCCTCTGCATTATAATGCCTTGACAAGCTCTCAGAGGGCACTGCCAGGCCTGAGGTTGAGTTCTGATCAAGAGCTTTATGGGTGTGAAATACTGAGATTTGGAAACTACACCCGGCACTGTCATGGCAGAGTGCTGTCCCAGTGCTATGGGATGTTGCTGGTTAGCAAATGTGGCTGATGTCCTACCATACCAGAATTCTGGTTCATTCCCTTCAATTGAAATAACGTGAATGAAAAGAGTCAATGGTAGGACATTCAGAATTCTGGTTCATTACTTTGGTTCTGGGTGTTTTTCCCATTAACAAACCAACACCCTCCCCAGCTCCATACACACCCACACACATCCAAATCTGTTGGTTTAATGTAAGAGCAAGGAGGAGGCTGTAACTCCAGGGTGCTTCCCTTCACACTCTGCTTTTCTCTATGGAGTAGAGCCACCTTCCCTCCATGTCTCCCTTAGAGTCTCCAAAATCAAGTTTTTAAGGTTCACTGGCAGCTGCACGGTTACTTTTCTCACTGACTGGCAGAGCATCATTTCTCTTACTAACTCACATTCATGTATAACACTTGCAGAAGGGTCTCCTTTTATCTCCTCTTACTTAATCCAAGCTCTGTATTGTTTCCCCGTCCCACTGTACTTGGCATGCGACCTGCACTGAACATTGCTCCTGAGAACCAGTTTGGGCACTGAGATTAATATCCATGGAAACTCTCTGTCCAGCCCTTTCCAGCTCCCTTCTGAAACTCCTGGTGAAAACTGCAGACTGGCACTACATTACAGCACTTATTATCAACTGATGCTTTAAATGTTGGTGCTATAACTGCATCACTGGGGATGCAGTGGAAAACAGCACACTGTAATGAAACCAGGAGAGCAAGGACAACCTTTCTCTACAGAAGGAAACAGTGCAGACTGTGAATTTATTATCAGCAAATTTTAGCTCCTGTAGCTCTTCTTCCCTTGGTCTCAGCTGAGGACTGACAGGACTGCTGATGGAACAGGGCACTGCTCCCTCTCAGTATGAGTGGGAGAGTGGCCCTAAGCAACGACAAGTGAAATGTTATATTCCAAACAGGGGTCATGCTTGGACACCCAAACTCACTAAGCAGTAAATACCTCAGGAACCTGGTCCAAGTTACTGAATTTGAGGTGTTTTTCAAGAGGCTGTAGAAGCATCTCTATGATTGGGAGCCTCAGCAGCTTTAGAAATCTGGACTGCAACTGCCAGTTGCCTTTAGGGGCACAGGAAGTGCTGTAGCCAGGGTATCTCTGCAGGTCCTGTGTGCTGAATGCCAGGATCCAAAGTTTTGGTGGTACGCAACCCCCACCTTCATCCTCAGAAGCTCCTGATAAGCCCTGACTGAAGAGACTGAGCAGGGAAACATCCCTTGACTGTATCAGTCGGACTGTGAGGCACTCCGTGGTCATACCAGGGGCCCTTGCATGGTAGAGGTGGGAACAGCCAGAAACATCAGCTGCCCAAACAAGGTGGGAAATAGAAGATAAACTCTTATCCCTTGTAGGCTTGGTAAACCATTTACCTGAATTGCAGTGCCAATGGAGTAGTACCATTTGTGAACAGCAGCCTTAGAGGAATGGTAGCAGCATTACTGCACTCCAGGAAAACAGCCCAGTGGTTACTGACTTGTTTTATGGCCAGGATGGAAACTTACTGATGACCAAAGTCAATCATCTTGTGACCCTGTAAATAGTGGCCCCAAGGGAGGCCCTTTGAACTCTCCTAGGCTGCAGCAGGATGTGCCAGCACCTCTCTTAGAGCTCACAAACCCTCAAGCTTGCGATACTCAAAGAACCCTCATGGATGATAAGGTCCATTTTAAGGTTAATTTCTGCCCCTCCCTGTCTCCTCCCCAAGATGCAACACTTGCCTGTTGGGAAACACAAAGGGATTTTATGTATTTCACTGAACCCAAGGGGAATTTTTGGTAGGTCCCTTTACACACAAAGAAATAGGTGTACACACTGGTTTACCTGTGTGCTTGTGAATTAATTGCGGTATGAATGTTATTATCTCAAATCTATAGCTAAGTCATTGTTATAATTGTAGTGAACCCTATTGAATCATTTTGTAAATGTTAATTTACTCAATGATTAAGTGCTGCTAAATCCTTTTGCAACCTTATCTTTGCATCCATATCCTTTGCACCCTTATCCCTTTTGCATTCCTGGCTTCCATGCAAATCATTCCAAATTGCTTCTAGCTTTGATCTTCCTTTGGGTGCTTTAACCTGTGTAGTAAGTGATAGAGTAAACCATGCTATCAAACTCTGATAAGTCATATTTTCACAAAATCATAATAAACCCTGCTTTTGCCAATACCTTTGACCTTAATACCTGAAGTGGCCAAATCACTCATTTGTGACAAACATTTACCTCAGTAAACTCACACAGGCCCAGAGGAGGATTTCAAGGGAGGTTCTCCACAGCTTTTCAGTGAGTTTGTTGCTCATTTCTGAGCTGCTTGGAGGTAGTAACCAGCACCAGCTGCTCCCAAGAGGCACCTGCCTCCTTTCCCTGCACCAACACTTCCAGGAAACCTGGCCAGGACCAGATCCTGGCTGCTGGCCCTGGCTGCTGGCCAGCTCCATGGCCATGGGGTTTGGTGTGTGACTTCCACAATGGTCTGCTGGAGGAAAGGAAGCTTGTCTGTGTATATAACTACATAGCCTGGGACATTCCTGACAGTCCTCAAATCAAAAAAGTTGCTCTTAAAAAAGGTGGGTTCCAACTTTGGCTTAAATATACACTATATATTTTATCAATGCACGTTCAACACATATGTATCATTTTGTATTTGGTTTTATATGTATATATACACATATGCACCTCTATGTAACTATATAATTATCAATATGTAGCTATATAATTATCATTCTTAATGGCTGATTCCTACAGGGCAGCAAAATAGGCATTATGTGTTGTCTCATATCATTGTAACAAAGTTCTTCCACGTTTGGGGAGGGGAGAGAGTGGTGAGAGGAGAGGGAAGAAGAGGGAAACTGCGTGTGAACATTTTTGCTTGGGGGGATTGAAGGCATTTAAGGGACCTTTACAAAAATCACATTTAAGAGACCTCTCATTCATCTTGCAAACAGTAGAAGAGCTTGCAGGAAATGATAATTATCTCCTACTACCACTTGCTGGTACACTATAAAATATTCTTTTAAAATATCTAATGCGTTGAGGTGTGTCAAGTAGCTTTTTCACCACATGATGTGTGATAAACAGGATATCTCTCGTAATCAGAAATCTAAAGCATGCGGGATGTAAAGATTAAAAGAGCAGTGTTTTTCCTTAAATGAATGTAATCAATGCGCTTATTAGTTTGCTGCGGCAGAAGGAGGGAGTGGGTGGGTGTTTCAGAGTTGGCACATGTCTATTTGGCAACAGTGAATAGCCTGAGTGTTTATAGAGAGAGCTCTGTGGAATCCCTAGATTCTGCAGATTTTCTTACCAATTTTGTCTCAGATAATTAAG
This sequence comes from Myiozetetes cayanensis, assembly GCF_022539395.1. Lineage (NCBI taxonomy): Eukaryota > Metazoa > Chordata > Aves > Passeriformes > Tyrannidae > Myiozetetes > Myiozetetes cayanensis. The sequence goes on along the minus strand of NW_026087742.1, from coordinate 88,663,462 downwards.
GATTTTAAATAATAAAAGAAAAAGTTAAAGAGGAAGTATGAGCTCCAGCTGGATCAAATAAAAAATAATAAAAAAGAAAGAAGGGTTTTTAAATTCTCAGTATTGCCTTAAAACTAAAAATCAGCACTAAGGCACAATTTGGCTCTTAAAAGTAACTATGGAAAACTGGCACCTGCTTCCTCAACAGATCTACTCCCTGGATGTATCCAGAGATATATCTTCTTAAACTAGCGATTAAAAAAAGTTTCTACAGCTGTTGGACCTGCAAGACACAACCCATAAATGGGACAGGACTGAGTTGGAGCCTTTCTGGTCCAGACCTGGCCAAACTGCATCACTGTACTGACACTGCAAGCAACAACCCCGACGTCTTGAAATCCCATCCTCTCCTGCAAGTGAGGATAAAATGTTACAGCAAGCCTGAAATGAAAAACATATGTAAGCTTTCACAAATGCAAACGAGCTGCTTTTCGGTCATGCCTCGGAATAAATGTGGCAGACGTCTAGTTGGGACAAAGCTTCCTTTTCCTGCCTGGTGAGCAGGACAACTGAGGCTTAGGCACAGCAAGTGCATCATCTGTGGAAGGAAACTTCTTGCTGCAACAAACTGGCAACAGCAGCATTATTGCCTCTTTCGTGCACATATACAAGAGCCAGCTCAGCCACTGCTGCTGCCATCATGGAGGAGGTGAAGACACAGAGAAAGGATATAATTCAGTTTTGAGGAATGACACGCTGCCACCCCAAAGCAGCAGTCATTCATGGTACCTCACCAGCACTGCTAGTGGCAGCAGAAGCAAAAGATCTGATGAACTCTCCTGCCCCTCCTTTTCTCCTTTCTGTACCCAGCCTCACATCCTAGAAACACAATTCTGTTTCATCTACAGTTCCAAAAAGCCATGGGCCAGTTTTGAGCGCCAGATAAAAGTTTTGCAGCAGGTTCAAAAATTCCCAAAAGCCTGTTGAACTGAGCCCTAGGGGGTCTGGTGGCCAACTTGGAGCAGATAAAGAGGTTCTTCTTTGAGAGTAGTATCTCTGGTGCCATCAGACACAACGTGGCTCAGGACACAGCACAGGGGCTGCAGCATGAGCCGCAAGCTGCTGTGAGGATGGATAGGCAGGGTCAGGGTGACTGGCATTAGCATGCTCTTATTTGGATTCTCTACTGAAAGCCTGGACACTCTCATCAGTCAAACAGACCTTCAGTGCCATTCCCAGTGTTCAAGTATTACCAAATTCCTGCAGCTCATGGTCAGGCAGTAAGAAATTTCTCTGTAGTCCCATATAAACTCTAGAAAGGAGCAGGAGCTGAACTATGTGCTAGCCCAGCACCATAACAGCTCCTTAACTGCAATTTTATTCTGAATTGTTCTAGTCTTTATAGCTATATGGCTTCCCTAGGCCATAATTATAGCATAGTTATCAAATTAACTCATGGAGTAATTTTTTTTTCTTTAATCAGAAAGAATAAATTCTCTTCCCTAGTTCTAATACATACACATGTTATAACACCTGGATGTATATGAGTGCATGTGTGTATGTCCATGCATATAATACACTGATCAAATATTACTTTATAATGAAGTGTTAATGTCTGGTTGACCACAATTTGTGTCCTACTTTTAGCATCACTAAAAGAAACTGAAACTCTAGGGCAATGTATTATTTTGCCAGTTACATGAAATTAAAAGCTAAGTAACACTAGCTTTTCAGAATAGGGAAAAATATGTATATCGTAGACATGTTATACTTGCTTTGTCCAGTTGGTGACTAAATTAATTAGATGATATTCAATTATAAAAACTAAAATGCACCTACTAGGTGCACTTTACCCTTTTTTTTTTTTTTTAAATTTAATATTCAGAACTTACACTGAGCCACTCAGCCATATAACAACACCATGTATTATGTGCAGTCATAATTCCCACATCACAGCTCTGCCAGACCCTCATTGCAGAGGCTCCTTCTCTCCTGTGAAGCCAGTTCCTCCTCAGACACTGGCAGCCCCCTCTTACTCCCCCAAAAAAACATGATGTGCTTTTATACTCTCTCCAAGAGCCACTTCTGTGCGCTGATATCACACCCAACACCACTTTTAAGTAATCTTTGCTTTACTGCCTCTTGCACTGAGGCCTCTCCCCACTTCCAGGCATCCTCCCACTTGGGGAAACACCAGCAGGGATCCAAAAGGAACACCTAAAGGGCCTGGTAAAGCTTACAGCTCTCTCACAGCATTCAGCATTTAGTGCTGCATTGAAATGTGTATTCACAACTCCAGAGGCTTTGCCAGCTTTTGGCCTCACCAGATCTTTCTGATTAACATCTGCAGAGAGTGGAGGAGCTTCTTGGCTTAGGACAATTCTATTTGGTGGGAGAGGGAGAAAGGACAAACCTCCATCAGCGAATTGGGAAATCTGAAGAAGCCATGGCAGGAGTGCAGCCCATAAACTGTGCTGTGCCATATGCATTGATGGGAGGATAAAGATTGGATCTTACATCCTTAAAAACATAAGGGCCTGATGTAAAGGGCCATGAAGTCCATAAGGTTTCCACTGACTTTGGATCAGGTCCTGAGTGTAGCACACAGCAGAACATTATCCTTATGCAAGACCAGAACAAATGCCATCTGTAAGAGTCAGGCTGAGGGAAGAGGTGTTTGCTCATCCTGAGCTGTGAGGTACAGCTGAAGCCCCATCCTGGATCCTTTCTCCAGTACACATAGCATCCAGATAGAACATTTTAAATTGAATCCTTCAAAGCACTTTCCCAACTATTCAGCTTTGGCAGTGACCATTTTCCATGACATGCTGATTACCCCTACCATTTCCATGACCATCTATTATAAATAATGGCCATGTGCAGAACTGTGTAGGTGAAGCACATTAATGTTGACACCGCTCTGTGATGGGGGCACGTGAAGCTGCCTCTATGGGAAGGTCCCTCCTCCCCTGCTACTTTGATTTTTCTGCTCCTATACTTGATGACTAGCAATAAAAATGGGTAAACAGAGATCCAAGGGAAATGAAACTACATCTGCAGAACACTCAGAGCCAAAATACAGAAGGTGGATAATTTGCATGCTGCATGTAAAAAGTAGTTACGCAGCTTTCTTCCTACTCTTTACATCTCCATAAAACATAATAATGGATTTCTAATTATACATCCAAATAATAGGCAAGCTGCAAGATGCTGGGAGAAAATTGGAAAGGGGGAAAGAAACTAACCAAAGGTACAGATGTAACGAGGGTAGTGACATTTCTATAGAGACGCTTTAATGGTTGTTAAGTAGTAATTTTGAAACAGAAATTTTTTAAGTGTCCTAATAGGAGTTTTCATTTTCAGACAATTTGCTACACAGTTAAGTGATGTCAGACTACAAGCTGCAATCTACTACAATGACCAAAGAGGAGCTGTTTTCACACCCATCACAATATATAATTGATTCCTAAATTGGCTTTCTACAAAAGAAACCAATCAGATGTATGCCAAATTCAGGCACTGGATGAAGTCTTGACTTTTGATGCTAAACATCTGATAAACTTTATGCTAACGTAAAGCGCTTTATTTGTAAATTTTAAGTTCCTTAAGGTAAAATCAAACTCACAGTGGATGATGAAACACAGCCAGGCTCCCCTTTTTACTGGTAAATAAAATCAACTGCATTGGTGTAGGGAAGGGCACATCTTCGGCCCATGCATAGTGAGAGTTCTGGCCAGTGGTTTCCTCCTTCCCACAGTGAAGCCCTTCCCAAACTTTGTCCTGCCAACCCGAGGGCAGCCCAGCTGCCTGTCTCCTACTCACCTGCTGCCAGGTCTGTTGGTGGGGGAGATCTGGAACCCCGTCCCTCATGAATGAAGGGTGACATCCCAAATGGTTGAAGCACTAGACACCATCACTGCACCACTTGGTGCCACAGTTTCCACACTGAACAGCAATTCACCACCTGAGCTGGCTCCTCTCCTAAGGCTTTCCCCAGCCTTCAGCAGACGGCAGGGTTGGCTTGGTGGTCTCGCATGTTCAGTTGTCCTTGACTCTCTGCCCCCTGAAAATCTCCCAAGGTACAAAACAAAAACCAGACAGGAGGTAGAACAGCTCAGAGCAGTAGCAGATGCTTTCCACATTCCTGGTCTGAGGCATGAGTATTCCAAAGGGTAATGTGTATGCTTTGCACACTCAGCCTGTCAATATCAGATCCATCAGCATACCTGACGCAAACAGCTATCCCTGATGAGTTAAGGTAGAGATTACCCAGAAATCTGGCTGTTAGAGAAACAAAGAAGAAAATGCTTTTCTAATGAAATTTTCTAAATATTGTTTTCCTTTCTCATTTTGCTTTAGTCAAATAAAATCGTTAAGGATTCTTTGCAACTTAAGTACTAATGAGTCCTTCAGCCTTGGAAGCATAGACTTAGAAAAGAAAATAATCTCTCTATTTGCTTAACCTCTGAAATGAAACGGAGTTCAGAGGTAATTTTGGGGGGATTTAGAATAGATCTCAAAGTGACTTTCTCCCAGGGAAAGAAACTATGAGGGAAGCTGACTGTTAAACCTGTATGTTTCATCAGCTCTCCCAGCAAAACCAATGTCACCAGAGAGCTGTCTCAGGTGAAAGATACGGGAGGGACCCCAACGGCCTTGGCTCAAAAACATCCAAGAAATGTCAGCACTCATGTCAAGATGTTTTTAATTCCTAAGAATTTAACTGCAGCTGAGAGAGGAGAAAACCAAATCCCTCTCTGCCTTGCAGGTGATATAATCAGGGGCAGAACTTTTGCTAAGTAACAGATCCTAGATGTCTATTATATGAGCTGGGGCAGGCCTTGGTTCAGTAGTGCTGGGGTCCCTCCCCACCAGAAGGTGACAACCTCAGTGAGATCTTTTTGAGTCTCACTTCCCTCTTGCAGCAAACACTCCAGCACCAAGCCTGGCACCACAATGCACCACAGCAGCAGTTGCCTGGGAGCTGTCCCCAAAGCTGCTTAGTGAGATAGGAATGTCCAACCTGGGTTGAGCATCAAAGGTGACACCCAGAGAAAGGCGGAAGATCCCGGCAGCCCAGCTGCCCCATGATCTTGTCTGTGAGCTGAGCTGGGAGGATATTGTGCAACTCTTTGCTTGCGTTCTCCATCTGCAATGAGGTTGAAGGAAGCAGAAATTTTGTCTCATGGTACTGTCAGCATTCATATCACAGCCTTCTCGGGCATGGCTGTTCCTGCCCAAGAGCCCTCAGTGGGGATTTTGCTGGCTAACCTCACATTGTAGAGATGGGCACGTGATGCTCAGACCAAGTGTGAAAAGGGGCTTATAAGACAGAGACACAAGGTGCTTTACCAATCACTGACCTCTTCTTTCTCTGTTATGCAGTCTATAACAATATTCTTACAATTTCATATTAACAATTGATGATATATAATCACTTTTGCTTTGCATTTTCCTCTAAATCTTCTATTATATGAACACAACTTTAAACAAACAGAAAAATCCTGTTGATATCTGCACCAGCTCAAAAGCCTCACGGCTGTTACTGCCCCTATATAATCCAACTCTCAAGGAATAAGATATATATGGACAAAATTATAGAGGCACCACCAACCTAAATCCTAGAGGGCTGCTCTGGGACTTGAAATAAGGATTGTCCCAAACATGCTGGATTTTTTTTTTTTTTAATAATCTCTGCTCTGGTGCCACTAGTGTGGCACCACTTTTATCATAACATTCTTGTGTCTTAGGAGAAAGAGCAGTTACTAAGGCAAAGTGCAACCAGGCAAGCAGGAAGGTATTGGGACCAGTCCTGGAACCAAGGAGAATTTGCTTTTGTTGATTTCAGAGACAAACCAGCACTTTCAGAAGAAAGTATCAGTGCTGCTATCCTGCTAATCATCTGTCAGTCTGAAATTGATTCTGTGATGTACTAGTCTGCTCAGGACTTGTGGCAAGCACACACCCCTCTGCTTACACTATTTATTATGTCAGTATCCTCATATCCTCTGAATATGACATTTATTGAAATGATGAAGAAATAGTCCGGAGACATCTTGAATGCTTGAAAGACCCAGGGTGTTGGAATACAGACCTCCCCTGGAGCACTCAGAGCTTCTTTCCTTCAAAATGAGCAAGTTCCCAGCAGAGCAGAGGAATATCCATTACTGCTGACATGGTTGGTAACCAGAAGAGAAATGGCAAGTGGATTGGAGTTGCCCACCAGAAAGACTTCAACATTCAGTTATTTAATACTGAAAACTAAAAGTGAAGGTGATTTCTGACATAGTGGTTGGGGGTGGGTGCTAAGCACTACAAAGTCTAAAGCCATTACTGCCCATTTGTTTGCGAAATTTGTTCTGCTCCCACACTGCTTCGTTTATGTGGGCAGGTACACAGGCAGTAATTTATATTTACATGTTTGTCTGGAATTTAGTAACCTTCTGAAACCTCTATTGACTGGAGGCTAGCACTGCATAAAAATACATTTGATTCCAATTCCGGCCCACAAATTTTTATCTGTACAAAATATCACACAACACTGGGAAAATTAATTTCAATATTTACAAGGATTTTATAAAACTGTACAGATAAAATGTAGATTTAATAACAAATCACCCTCCCCTTAGACAAATCTGATTTCTGGCATTTTAGCTACAATAATTATATTTACTATGAATGTATATATTTGGTATAAGATTGCTAAGGGTGAGTTTAGGTTGGACATAAGGCAAAATTCTTTACAGTGCTGGTGGTGAGACACTGGAATGGGTTGCCCCAAAAAGCTGTGGCTGCCTCATACCTAGAAGTTTTCAAGGCCAAGTTGGAGGGGGCTTTCAGCAATCTGGTCTAGTGGAAGGTGTCCCTGTCCATTGCACGGGGAGTGGAACTATATGATCTTTGAAGGTCCTTTCCAACACAAACCATTCTGTGATTCTGCAATTTTTGATGACTGGCATTATGCTGCAGTACCATTTCCAAGTTTCAAACATCAGCTGACATTTCTTAGCATAACACTGTAATATTAATTTGTAAGTATTACTTATACACTGAAATTAGACTGCTGAAAAGTCGTATTAACCGACATTTATTATTTCTCACGAAAACTTTTCTTAACAGGAGAAAAAAAAAAAAAGTCCTGGAAAGACAATCAGATTCTACCCTTTTGAAACCAAACACACTTATTTTCAGGTGAATCCGTTGTTATCCAATCACTGTTTATGCGGGAGATTCGTCAATAGTCACTTTTCCAGGCATCCACATCCCACTTCTGGCAACGGCTCCTCGCATTCGGTTGCGAACCGCGCCATCTCGTGGCAACGCAGCCCCTTTAACACACACCAGGGACACCCCTGAGCTTCGCCTTCTTTCTCGCTCACCGGGCTCCACGCCACAGCAATGGGACCAAAAGCACCAGAAATAGATGGCATGGACACACTCCATTTATCTTGGAGGAATTTTTTTGTATCTTAAAGAAAAAACATCAATGTGGTGGAGGGGGAAAAAAATACGAAGAAGAGCCTGGATGAATCACGACATACGCTGCCCAGAAAGCATGGAAGGCTTAGTTCTTTTTGACCACATTCAGAAAACATTTTCATGTTTAGGATATAAGCACCTGTCACATTCAGGACACTGAATTCTGAAATCTTTTAGGCAAGGTAAGTTGGTCCACAGTGTTCAAGTGTTCAAAACTGAGACCTGAGAAGCCTGGCTCTGACACAGAAGGCAGGTGTTCAGGACAGCTTCTCTCAATAACCTTGGGAATGCAAGGGAATGAGAGGCATTGGAAGTTAAAACACATTATTCAAACTGATAAACGGATTCCATTACTGTGCTGCTGTCACAAATGACAACTAACAACCCCGATATATTTCCTTATTTGGCTCTCCCATACGGTTCTTTCCTGAGGAATCTCTAAAAACCAGTGGAAAAAATGGTAGTCTCACTTTTTTATCAGCTTTAACACTACAGAAATAGTCCTTCTTAATACAACTATTTAATTTCCTATCTCCTGTATGTTGACATATATTGCAGATGATTGAGAGGAACTTCATACAAGTGAAAATTAAAAAAAATCCAAAACATACAATTCTGTTTTGGTGTTGTGTTTTGTTGTTTGTTTTGTTTTTCTTTTTAAAATGTTTTGCTCTTTTGGCTCGATTTCAGAATTAATTGGAAGTCTGAGTAAGTGACCTGGATGCACAGCATTAACTAGTATTTTTTGGGAAACTTCCTAAAATGTTGTGATAAATTCAGAGACTTTGTCTCAATTTTTCTGCTCGGTCCAAACATCAAAGACCATGCCCATTCTTTTTTGGAAGGTAAACATCAATAATTCCTTCAAAACATGATAAAAGACTTAGCATGTTGTAAATGCTGATCTGCTGTTGCACTTGTAGCTTTTTGCCTAATAATGAGGTAGGAAAATTAACTGATCAATTCTCACTTGAGAAGATATTAAGATAAAAATTCTACTATTTAATCTCCACCAGAATCTTCCTCAGGTAGCATCTTCAAGTCCACGTGCTTATGTACATTTTATTATGTGAGCACGTCAAAAGCATCCTTAGGTACCTACACTCACCTGGGTGAGTGTTTTTATTAAAAGTCACAACTTGTACAGATACATAATACAGAATTATTTTGCTACACATAAGCAATTCAGATTTAAATTAACAGAAATGCTAATTAAGCAATTCTGCATTTGCCTTAGTGTGAAAAATGTCTCATGCAACACCCATCTGTTTTTCAAAGGGACAGGTGAATTGCCTCAGCTGTTGAATTCAATTTAACAAATCAGAGAATCTTCTGTGTTGGAAAAGACCTCTAAAATCAGAGTCCAACCATTAACCCAGTCCTGCACCATGTCCCTAAATGCCACATCTATGTGTCTTATAAATACCTCCAGAGATGGAGACTCCACCACTTCCCCGGGCAGCCTGTTCCACTGCTTGACAACCCTTTTGGTGAACAAATTTTTCCTAATATCCAATCTAAACCTCCCCTGGAACAATCTGAGGCCATTTCCTCTCATCCTATCACTTGTTGCTTCGGAGAAGAGACCAACACCCACCTTGCTACAACATCCTTCCAGGTAATTTTAGAGTCATGTATTTTGATTGAGATGAACTACCTTAGCAGCAAGAAACCTCGTCCAAGTTTACAGAGTATTCTCAGGAAACGGGAGTTAAAAAGAAGCACAGAGTGGCTTTGGAGAGTAAGGAATCACAAATACATCAGTCAAGGACGCATGCCCAGTTTCTGACCTTCTCTGTCTTAGTTCATGAGGTCTATTAACTTGCTGCACCCTCTTGAACGCTGCTTGGGAAAATAACAACCCATACAGATCAGTCAGAGTTGCTTATCACCTGCAGTGACGTGCTGGCACCTTTTGTGAGGTTTTAAGTTTTTGGTATCATCTACAGAAAACAAGCAGCAGCAGAAGTACTCTAGCACTTAAAAAAATCTGGCTGGGGAGGAAGAATTTAAAGTACTGAAGTTTGAAGGTGTCGTGCTGTTAAAACTACTGAGGTTTTTTTTTTCTGCTTTCTCCTGATGAGATGAACTTTATCCTCTTTTTTGCTCTAGCCCAGTTCCTACAAGACAGATGAACGATGTGCTCTTTCTTGAAAGTATTTGACTGCTGTCCCAGGAAGGAACTTGGCAATAAACCAAAACCTTAAGCTTTTGGATGAGTGCTGTAACCACTAATCTATTTTGGAAGGCTACAATTATAGACAGGAGGTGGGCAGCACTGTCATCACCTCCTGCTTCTGATTTTAAAAAAGAAAAGTTATGACTGTATTTGGCAAAGAGTCCAATGCTATCTTTGTGCATTAGCCATATTCGGAACACGCGTCCTTGATCAGGCCCCTTGAGATTTAAGGGGTGGAGAAGAGTATTCTAAAAGATTAACTTCAGCCTAATCCCTCCAGCTCTTTCTGCATTTGGGGGAAGAACAGAAAAAATTACTCCTCCAGAGGGTGATTCAGAGCACCTAAATTTAGGTACTTGCTCTGAATCACTCCCTACTTAACCTAGTGAAGCATCCTAGAGACAACTGATTCCACAGGCAAAGGTTATCCTCTGTGACTGTTCCTCTCTCAACGTCCCCTCAATTGTCAGTACCATTCTCACTAGCTTCTCAACTCCAGCAGAATTTAGGTGGGAAGTTGTCACTTATCCTCAGATACCTGTGAGGCAGAGAGAGGCATGTCAAAGATGTCCAAATACCTGGTTAGGAACTGCCTAATTTCAGAATTTAGATTGGTAAGTCATTAAACAAATATACTGATTTTTAGAAGTTGTAATTCACCAACAGTTCCATAAATCGTTACTGACTTCAATGAAGCTAAGATGCAAAGTCGGCACTCAAGCTGCTATTTTAGATTTAGCATTCTGGTAGATCACACCATGATTTTCCACAATTTTAAATAAATTTAAAGAAAGCTGTTTGTTGCTTTTTAAACAGAAAAAAACATAGAGATTATAATGGGAAAAAAAAAAGACTTTATTACTAAATATATTTATACAACAGTTTTAAATGATAAATCAGTATGTTTTGAAGTTTTGGTAGCACTCGTCATTCTTTAAATAGCCAGACTTATCGCTTTTTCCAGGTGAATTTCCGTCTGGCTCCCTCTTGACCAGGCTTTTTTCGTTCCTTCACACGTGGGTCAACCGTTAGTAATCCAGCTACAAAACACAGAAAAGCACTCGTTTATTTAGTGTTACTAGTTAATATTACAGGTATACTTCATGTGATGTAGCAGATTCAAGGCAGCCAATGACTCTGACTTTCACTAACAATATGAATTGTAACATCTAGAAGGATAGAGGTACAGTATAAAAACACACTGAAAAGAGTGTCATCATATCCTCTAACATTTTAACTTTTCTTTAGTAACCAAACTTTCTTCACATTTTCCTCTACAAACCACTAGAAAATAAATCTATAAAACATTATTTTATATGTATTCATAATGCTAGATCCTTTAGAGCAGTGGTCTCCAAACTCTTTTTGATCATTTAGTCCTCTCAGTAAAATATTTTTGAGCGTGCACTCCCAATATATGTATATTTATTAATTTGTAAATTATATGCCTTACAAAGTCTGAAATTTTCTTACTGAATCCCAATGGATCAGGTGGGGTGCACGTACCCCACTTCAGACACCACTGCTTTGGTGCTTTCAAAAGTATATTTGGCAGTGTCCAAAACATGTTCAGAAATATGCAGATCTCAGCGTAGACACCAAACTCATTAGGATGTCTGTTTACAAAGGTATTCCTAGCAAATCATACTTGTCAGTACTGAAAAGGTACAGTCAAAGAAACTTGTTGCAAAGACAGCAGCATGAAAATAGCTTTGGTTCCACGGATGCCAATAGAGTTAAAAAAATCACAGCTGTTCTGCCAGTAACACAGGCATGTATTCTTGCTACTAGTCCAGAAGAAGTGTAGTTAAAAGCTCACAGTTAATAACTCTGTATTTGCTGAAACAGTATGGCATCTTATCACTGAGAAGTATCAAATATTGCAATTATCTAAATAAATTGTATCTTATCCTATGTAACTTGTAAACACCAAATAACGCAAGAGTTGGAAAGAAGCTCCTTCAGTCTGGTTAGTTGCATTCTATGTGTCTATTCTCATTACTCTTTCTTCAAAACTAACCCTCCAGCATTTATGTTCAAGAAGAAAACTTTTTTAAACATGAACAAGATGCAACCAGCCAAGTAAAACAAAACACAATCTTCATACCTTACAGTTCACTAATGCCTGATCCAGACTTATTTACTACTGAATACACATTCATGTTTTGTGATTCTATGTTGAGGCAATATGAGCTGGTTAACAGACTTAAAAGAGGTCATGAACAGATGGAAAGACTTGAGAAGTCATCCAAAATGTACACAAAGGATGCTAGGAAACAAGTCAAAACAATCTATAAATAAATGCAGATCCCTTTTACACAATATACAAGGTTTCACTGGGATTATTTACTCAAATCTGATCCTTAATGATCCTTGTATTAATTCTGTTAATTACCAGAAACGCATTAAGAAACACTGAAATAATTTCAATTTGTACCTTGCCTCATGAATTCCACCTCCTTTTCTGTCACAAAACTCCTTAAGGCTTTTGCACAGGCTAAACGTATTGCTCCAGCCTGTGCAGATCTTCCTCCACCAGAGACTGTGCAAACTGCATCATGTTTTCCAATTCTGCCGAGAAACTGGAAAGGGAACAACAACTGTTCCCTGAAAAAAAAAATTAGGGAAATAAAAAAGGAACAAAAATAAATAAATGAAATAATGCAATATATTCATATGCATAAAGTTACATGCTAGGCACATTTCTTATCATCATATATACAAAAACACTTAACTTTCAGGCAGAGATCCAGAAGCATATTCGTATCTCATTCAAATCAATAAGAAATTAGCAGCTAGGAGCATATTCTGACTGCCAATGGTAAGTATTTTAAGTTCAGTTCTTCAATTACTTTTATTCTACTACTTATCTATAGATGCTAAGATCCATCAGCTCTCGATATTGAAACTGAACAACCTCTCCGTCTATCCTTGAGCTTCAAAACTACAATATAAAATAAAAATATGAGAAATCTTTTCTATATCAGACTGTGCACATCTTCCAAAATCTAAAGCTTTACATGAAGTGTCCCACCTTGCCTGCTTCCACTATGTTACTGTATGCCAGAGCAATTACACATACATACAATTTGCAAATCTCTTGGGAAAAATTTAAAGGTAATATTTATTATTTACCTTTAAAATAAACTGCCAGCCCTTTCTAGAGGGACTAAAATTTGAACTATTCAAACAGTCTTTGCTCTAGGTTTTTGCATTCCCTCAGAAAGGGAGAGGCAAGAAACACAGAGCAAGGCTTATCTATCAGTTCTTAAACTCCTGAAAATTAGAAGAAAAATGCAAGACACTTTTTCATAAAACAGATAGTTGTACAGAAACAAGAACAGAGAACCAACTTCATGGAACACACCACCAGCATATTATTGCCTGGCACTACTTTTGCTGGAATAATTTAAGTACAGTAAGAACACAGCATTTCATAGTGCTCTCACCTGTCCTGCAGCACTGGGAAGTAATGCAAAATGTCTATTCCATTCACTGTCATTTTTCCAGTCCCATTGTCATAAACTACTGCAGTAGCTCTTGCAGTTTTTCTTCTACCTAGAAGGAATTAAACCCAGACTATTATGAGGCTTCAATATTCTACAGAACTTCAAGTGATCAAGTAGTTAAGCAAATCGCAACACTTTCATACAGTTCAGCTGTTTGTTTTTGCATGCTGAGGTAACAAAAAAATGCAAAAAAAGACAACTATCTTTCAATATATTTTAACCAATGTTTATGAAGTGGGCGAGAAGTGTGTGTTGGGAGGATGTAGAGATAATGCTCTACCTCCTGTAACTTTAGTGGTTGAGGACACTTTCTTGACCTGGTGATGTCAGAGTAGATGAAAATACACAGTTTATTGAACTACTCCATTTACCATTAAGTACAATTTCTAGTAATATTAAAATACTTTATAAAATACATAAAAATGCACAGAAGTTCAAGAATACTCACTCGGTAAAGATTAACACTTCAATTACACTGATATAAGCAATAATATGCAGCATTAATACAGTTCCTCAGAAATTACTACTTACTGTTACTTCTCTTTAAGTGCAACAGTTTCAAGCTAAAACATGACAAACCGTGTGTTAAAGTGTAAGACCAACTTCCGTTAGCACACAGGAAGCAATCCTTCTGATAAATGAATTATGAAACAAATAAGACATTTTTCTTCATGTTGGGGCTTATGAGGCACAAACAAGACTGGTTTTGAACTTATTAAACCTGGTGGCTTTTCTTAAATAACATGGGTTGCATGCTTATCAAACTTCAGTAACTACTGTTCTGAAGATACTACTGAAAACCAGTGTGAATTCAATCACAGTTCGGTGGTCTCACATCTCTTTGTTGTCATGTAATCTGGAAGACAAGCCAGCTAGAGCAAAGCTCTCTTGCCATTTTGCTCCTCAAATTCTCTGTGACCTTTGTTCTTATTATCATCTGCTGCTTATGTGTCATCTCTAAGATTCCTCTTAAATGTACAGCATAAAGCGTGTGTGCACACATGCTTTGTCCAGAAAGTCATGGGTTTCCTATACATGCTGTTGCTACATAATTTTTCTATGCAATCATTCGTGTATCATATCCTTCTTCAACTATATGTCCCTCCACTGAAGGCATAAGCAGACTGTGTTTAGAAGACAGAGGCCTTCACAGCTTTTCTCTAACATCCCCTCCATCTCAATATCAATGACCAATATCCATCTCTGTCCCATAATGTTTAGGAATTTCCTCTTTGCATTTTCCTATGCTGTTTCTAAATATTCAAATAACTTCTTATTGATTCTTTGCATCTTCAAAATTCTCCTTCGTTGGACTGCCTACAAAAATCATGGTAAAGGTTACTGAGTGGTCCAAGTATGCCATTTTTATACTAAGCAACAACACTGTTACATCCATGGAATTCTTCACATGTGTTTGTGCTACCTCAATCCTCTGCCCTCTCTGTTCAACAGTCAATTAAAAAAAGTCTTTTTGTATCCTACAACAAATATCACAACAGGGTCCTCTCTACAGAGGTATCACTGTACAGAAATAGAGGTAAAACCAGTTGATAGAATCTGGGTCAAAAAGCTGCACTTTGTTACCAGACCGTGTCGTAACTTGGTATGCCACAACATCATTAACAACTATACATGCAGTATAAACATACAGAATGAAGTAGTGACTCTTTGAGCAATGTTGTACGTACCAGAAAGAAAGCAATGTGAAGATGAAAAATATTCTGCATTGTTACCAGTCAACTTGAAATTATTACCTTCACTGGTGCTGAAGGCCACTCCTCGCTCATCATACTGCAAGGGCTCAATAACTACCTTTTGCATCTGCACAGGAAGTTCTTTGGAAAACTTCTGTATATACTTCTCCTCGATGTCACTACACGGCAAATCCGCCAATTTTTGTAGGAGCTGAATAAATCTCGAATACTGTAAGACAACAAGACTTCATTAAAGGACGCAAATGTAATTGCATTTGCTAAAACTTTCTATTTTTATATAATGGATCTTTCCTACTTCACTTTTATTGATGATTTCTGACAAGATGACACTTTTGCACCTACATGCTGATTTAAGAACAGCATGCAGTTGCATCATTTTCTGTGTAACTAAAGACAACTAGCTCTTTCTTCAGGTAGAAGTGAAACTTTAATTGAAAGCGTAACCAACACCTTCATAATAAAGGATTTTGTATTAGAATGAAGTTCATCTGACTTTTAAAAAGAAAACATTGGGGGAGTCAATTATTTTATTACTGTTTTATTAAAATGGCAAAATGAGAAGATCTTCACCTGATTTTCAGTAAGTCAGCATATTCTCTGACTAGGAAATAATTTTATTTCACTAAACTGAACCTCATAAATGATTATATTTCATAATATATACTGAAAATGCCTACCTATCTATCTTTGGCTGTTCAAGCTGAGTTACTTTAATGTTTATGATTTCCTTTAAAACTGAACAATCAAGCTATTTAAAAATTCAAGAGATACTTGACTTAAAGGGCAACCTCTTGAAATAAATTATCTTTTGCTACTGTGTGGTTCTCCTTCCCCCTTACGCCTCCCTCCAAAGTTCTTCAACATGTGATTAAAGAGTACACACCTCTGTGTTAACCCATTTGTGCTAAAAGCTGGGATGTCCTGTTATGAAGCGTTACTGCCAGGAGCACCAGACAGCTGTCACCAGATATAAAGGTATGATAACATCAAAAATGGATTTTTCTTATAGGTATCATAACCTGATTTTTGAAGGTTTTTCTACTTACAAGTGATTATTAAAAGTATTTTTTCTTCTCTATGTTACCAGAGTCTCCTGCACAAAACTACTACTTTTCTTGTAACTTAACAATAGGCCTTGGAACTCTGACATCTCTTGAAAACTACTTCTGTCTAACTATGCAACACAGATGTGTAAAGCCTTTACAGAGTGAAAAGGAAAAGAAAAAATCAATACCTCTGATTTTAAAAATGCAAACACCACAGAAAATTTGAAAGAAGTGGCAAAATATACAAATTTGAGCAGGTAAGACTGGGAACTTATACTGAGACATTTCAAATACGCTTAAGCAATCTTTGTTCCAATAGCCTGAGGCTTTGTGGTTTGACACGCGAGAGGCCAGTAGGTAAAAAGGTTTGGTATTGTGTTTTTGTTGGTTGGTTGGGGTTTTTTTAAGTTAACTGCAATCTACTTTTACAGATGTAGAATGTACTAAAAGCAAGCAGCTAAGAACACCAAACAACGTTTGGTTGTACAACTAGACCTGGCACTGTGAGAGGAAAACAGCCAGGAGCTACTGGAAACAAGGAAGTCATAATGGCTTCTACTGTGAGCAAGACAGAGAAGCTCTCCTGGGTATTATCCAAGGCGGATAACTTACAACAGCTACTTCTAACTTATGCTTATGGACCACAATCTGCTTGAGACCTTTTCACATCCCCCACAGACAAGGAAGCCATCACATGCTACTGTTCCAGATGACAAGTGAGCAAAGGGCACGCTTGCTGCTGTTATGCTATTTTTGCAGTGAAGCTGTCCACAGGACAGAAAAGATTGAGCAACACTGCTTCTAGGTGAGAAGACACTTAGGATGTTCACACAAATAGAGTTATATTCTCTGGTACTGTCACATTCCAAAAGACAACTAAGCTGGCCACGTAGACTGAACCTGCTGTTACAACATCCGACTCTCTTCAAGGGACTGTAGGGAAAAGCTCTGAATGAGAAAAAGGTGTTTGACTATTAGGATGAATAGTCTTATTCCCAGAGACAGATGTAAAAAAGGACTCCAAATCTAGAGAGTGATAGAGTTTGCAGGGGAAACTGCGAAACTCTCCTCTCTCCCACCTTACTCATAACAATGAGAATATAAGAAGAGATATCTGTATCAAACCACAGGTCTATACAGCTTTGTATCTTGTTTCTGATTTGATTCCATAGCAATTCACTAAGAAAAAGGAGTCCTTATTTCTGATAAGTCCTCTCTGATTCTTTTATCATTATCATGTCACCCTTCAGATTAAATAATCAGACACTCTGTGCAGGTTTATTATTATACAAATCCATTGTCTTTCTCATCTTGAATAATTACCCCTTCTCTACAATAAGTAACAGAAGTTCTAGCCCTGTCCGTTTTTCATCTGTAACTACAACAAATGACTATTTATTTCTACTATAAGTGCCACTATACCCCATTCCTGACTAAATAATTAGATGACAAGGAACAGGTGCTTTAGGCCTCAAAATGTTAGCACCAGAATAAAGACCTAAATTATGTTAGTAACAACCTAAACCTCTTAAGAGTTCTGTGCTGCGCTGGATAAAAAAAACCAACACAGGTCACTTTAGGCCAACCTGAATGTGACAGTGCTATGAACATATACAGAGTTTATCAGAAGTCAGCAAACTCTTTTGAAGTGCACCTGTTTCTACATGGTATTTTTTCAGTATCCAGAAATGCACCCAGAGTCCGTACTTTTAATACACAGGCCTCCATAAGATTAGAAAGATTAATTACTTACCTCATCATCTGACAGTTTTTCTAGCAACATTTCTTCCAATTCAATCTTAGTCAGCCATCTGCTGCCAGTCAGGTTTCTGTTTAAAATATCACATATATATTCTCCCTTTAATTAACCATGCAATTAGAGTTACATCACAAAAGACCACACATACAGTCAGTCTTCGTTCAGAAATACATTTTCCATTACAAATGAATACGGATCACATTCCTATAGTAAACATGAGAAGGCCTACGTTGATTTTAAAAGATCTGCCTTTTGAAAGGGATGGTAACTTCATCTATTGAATTAACCACATGAACATTATGAGTATCAGTTATGCATTATTCATATGACTGAAGTCTGAGAATGAGCTACAGTAATATTGTAATAGTAAGTGATCTTCCCCACAACTCAGTACTTTTAAAAGCCTGCAGCGAGGAAAAATTTGGTTCACCAGCAGCAAAGAACAAAATCAAAGGCAAAATGCTAAATTCAAATTCTTTTGCCTCTGGTCTTTACTTTTCTGATCAATACAAAGAACTGGACTAGCAGTAAGCATAGTCAAAGTACTAATGCAGCAATGACACCCTGTATTCTGTCTACTGTGTAATCTTGAGCTGCTCAGCACAGAAACTGCGCTGTTGATAACAAAAGCAGAAACTATCAGAAAACAGCCTCATACAGAAATGCTAACAAAAACTAATCTTTGAAATAAAACTGAAATATATATAATATGAAGTGATGAACTAAAGAGAATGCCACCACAAATATACACACCAACATTATCAGATAAATTTAAGGCAAAAATGTAACCAGTTTCTTAACTCTTCAGGTAAGAAGCATTTTTAGAAACCACGTTTTCAGTAGCATTAAGGAAGCTACATGATTCAGTAAAATACTCCTTCTGAGGAGATTTTAAGTAGTATTACTTCTTAAGCATGTATTTTAATGCTTTTCTGAGTCAGGACATGAGAAATGTTTATTTAGAAACAATGCTGATTTTAACAGTAATTTTAAAAACCTTCCAATCCTGACAGACTCAAGTATATACTTACATTTACATATTGCTACTTCCAGTGAAGTCAATGAAATATTTTCACATGGAAAACTATAAACTTGAAGTAGTTCAAGATGAGGTCCTAACCCTACAGTTAATATTACAGAATACATGTGAAATAGATTATTTTCTGGGGAAAAAACAAAGCAAAACCAACAATAACAACAAAAAAAATATATCAAAAAACTAGCCCAACGACCCTCTACCTGCACTTACTAATCTCAGAGGAAGTACCATACCCAGCGTGCAAGATAAGTCTCAAAAATCCTTTAAATTCTCTGAGGTTTTACAAACCTAACAGGGAAAAAACCTTTCATCTCTGACTAGCTTAAGGTCATTTTTCACATCAGTAAATCCACTGGCTGAGCTCTGTAAGGAGTCAGGTTATTTTTCAGCAGCATACACCAGGAAACTACATTCATTTGTTCTCTTGTCTGCTCCCAAGCTAACATGAATCTCTAATAAAACATTCTGTGGGTCACAGGACACTATTTACATCATGAAGAAACATGAACTTCTGTTATTTAAGAAATTGAAATTATCTCAGCAAATTAATCCTTTATCTTCCTAACATAAATAACAAATGGCTGAAATTAAGAAGTGACAAACCAAAATGACGTGCAACTGGAGCAGTGCATAAATCTGGCTGCGCATAAATCCGAAGAACCATGGCAAGAACAGATTAAAAACAACTTGGGACAGTGAAAAAAGTAACCATACAGAAAAGCAGTAAATGCCAAAATCAAAACCTCCTTACTGTAATAATTTCTTTAAAAGACTTGTTTAATTTACCACTCTAGTATAAAATCCTTGCAAGAAATCTCAAAAAAGAAAATCAAGAATACAGTCAGAGGAAAAACAGTTCTTAAGCATATACTCATTTCAGAGACAATCCTGACTACAGGTACTAAGAAACTAACACCTATAGATCTCCACTAGCTTGCTCTCGTTAACATGGATCTTTTCTGTTCAGTGGCTAACTAGCTAAAGAGCTTGTGCATACCAGAGAAAAACAGAAAAAAAGAAAATAAATTCAATTACTAATAATGGTGATAATTAAACAAATACAACAAAATAAGCTTTTCTAAAATTACTAGTTTTTGATGACTTATCTGTTCAAAGCCATTAGAAGAAAAATTGTAACATCAAGTATTTTGATACTCTTCAACTTAAATACTGTAAGTTAAAATATTCAAGAAATGTAATTAAAGGCTATTGAAGAGCTCAGCTTTAGGCCTTAGGATTTTTTCATCAGAAACAACTTATTTGGTATTTCAAAAGCCCTTGTTTTCTTATAAAAACTTTAGCTCCTTTTTTCAAAATCCTTTAATAAAGAAATAATTAGAAAAAATTGCATACGGAAACAGAATTCTGGAGATTTTCTATTTATTTTCAAATCACATTTCAGAAACTTTGTAAAGGGAAGAATATTGAAAAGAGCAGGGAGAGATTAAAGAATAAGAGAAATAGGTGGGGTTTCCCTGCTGTACAGTGAGAAGTGAGTGCTCCACACACACCTGCTAAGACTTTTCAACTTGAAATTACCACACAAAATATTATGCAGAGCAAAAGTCTGAAAATGGGTTTGTGGAATAAAAGGTAGGTACGCTGGGGAAACTACAAGAAGTGTCAATACAACATACTAAACCCCACTAAGATAACTACTATCAATATTCATTCTAACTGGAGGCTTACCTTTTTTCCTTCTGAAGAGGAAGGTCTTGAGCTATCAGCTGGTCTTGGTACTTCTCAACATTCAGCAGTTTTTCATATGTTTCCTTAGGTGTATATGGAAAAAGTATTTAAATGTAATTTTTCCACTTAATACTAAAATTTTGTTATTTAAAACACAAGTTTATGTGGTTTTACTCTACAAACACTTCAAACGTGGAAGTCAGAAAACAAGTAGAGCTTGAGGAAAAAATTCTCATATGCAGTTCAAAGTAATTAATTTTGAATGTTGCAAGAGTGGTTTTTTGCCTTCTTACATACGCTTGTAAGAAAAAAAAAAAGGTTCTCAACTGTATACAGAAAGGCAACTACATTTGTATAACAGATGCAACTCCAAAACACACTGCACGATAATTTCATCAGTGCATCCACACTTTAGTCTGACTTACTCAAAATACTGACAAGGTTTAAAACTTCAATTAATTTTATTTATTTTAAGATTTTTGTACATTTAGAGTGTCAGTTTTTACTGGTGGTCTGCATTAGTCAGAGCTCCTGGCACCCCTGGCATGTCCACAGGGATACAAAGTTGCACATTTATCATAGAATTTATCACAGACTTTCTGTTCTCTCAAATGCACAGCTATACTTATCCTGAATTTTCAGTATTTTTAAACTGTTTCCTCAAGATCCTTAGCTATGTTATTATTTTCAAACAATACTGTGACAGCAATTTACCACTTCAGGAAAAGAAAAAAACAAAAGAAGAAAATATCCCAATATGTCATAGTAAAAGGATTACAAAAGAAACATGTTTTACATGAAGTATTTTCATGGGGTTTTTTTCAGTATAGCATCTAAAACTCTGAATTACAACAATTCAAATCCCAAGTTAAATAGAAGTACTTGGAGAAATAATTATAAATTATATTGAAGTAATAGGATGGTTGTACTACAATCAAATACTTATATACCAAATAATTTACTTCCACTTAGAAGTGAAAATAGAAAGCTTATAGCCACTTTCCTATACCGTATTAATATGAGTCTTAGCAAATACTAGAGAGAAACTAGTGTAAGAGTTGGTGGGGACAAGGAACAATGGTTGGGGTTTTTTTCCTTTGTATTACTTAGAACAAAACAGTTAAAGAAGAAACGTGAGACAGCTCTGTATTGTATTTATATAAATTAACTACCAAAATACTAATTCTTAATGTAATACTGGGATTTGCAACAGGAAGCAGTGAAATTTCTGCAACAGCTTTAAAAAAAAACCCCACTCAAAATAGAAGCCCCTTGCTTAGTTATAAATTCCTATTGTTCAAGCTGATTTGTTTGTTACTATAAAATACACCTGCACATACACTAAAAATATTTGTACTTAAAGTGTATGAACAAATAACAGATTGTTATCTAAGCTGCACTCAAAGCACTTTAAAATAGAGACAATTCACAAAAGTCTCTGATGCAGGTCACTGGTGACATTTTTAACGACAAGTATTTTTTAAATAATTTTGCAGTCAGAAATCTTGAAGTATAAAATACACTTTTGAAATAGCATGAGAACTCATACATTATAGTAGTACATCTTTCAGATACCCTTTATTTTCCACGAGATAATGATATCAGATAGAAACTAGGAAAAATTTTTAACTTTAAAAAAGTCTTCTTATCCTCAAATGCAGGAAACATCATATAAAAGAGCACAAATCACATTTTCAGTATTTCCAAACCTCACAAATATAACTGTTGTTCTCGAAGACAACAAGACACGGTACCACTACTGTGGGCAAGATTCATCCCATGTCACTAATAATAAGAGCTGACTCTTAGGCTGCAAAAATTATTGCCTACACATTGCACAGACATGGTTTGTGTTAGAGGGCATGAGGTGTGTTTGCACCAAGCAATTTTTAGGCATCTGTAGTTGAGACATGGAAAAGAAGTATAGAAGCTTCTGCTTGGGACTGTAAAGGGAGGGAAGAAAAAGGGAAGGACAGTTGTGTCTGCCTCAGCTACCTGGAGAGAGCTCAGTTGGAAGTCTCAGAGATTCATTCCTGCGAGCTCCATGCACTTCCACATTTGGAAGAAGTCAAACTAGGCACGAAGATGACATTTTGGTGTCAGAAGAGGTACTGGGGTACTAGGTCTTATAAATAATGTATAAGGAGGTTTCTGACTTTGCTGTTAGCCTCTTGGCTTACCTCTTGCCCTTCTAAGGCAAAGGGTGTCACCATCCTACCTGGCAAAAGCAGTCTCCTGCCTGCCTCCTCACAAACACTCACCTCCAATACATTCTGGCATATAGATTCATGTACTAGAATGGTCAGCAAAAAACTAAACACAACTATACGTCTTTAAAAAAGGACACGGGGAGGTAATCACATTTAGTATCTTAGGACAGACTAACTACAGTCAGAATTGCTTCCAAACAGCAACTGAAGTACTTTCAGGTAACACAACTCAAGCTAAAAGAAGACTTAAAGATTTTGTCATATTTGGAAACTACTGATAGATACGGGCAAATAAAACGAGATATGGGTTGCCAGCCACTACTTTTTAGCCTCAGAAATTCATGGTTACAATGACAAATAAATCTTTACAACAGCTGGAACAGTATGACTTTCCTGAAGACCCTCCCTAGGTTCCCAAAGAACACCAACACTCCATAGCACATTTAAGTTTTTAAGAATGTGCAATTTTAAGAATTAAAATGATCTCTTTAAACTGTTCTGGTTAAATTACAGCAATCATGTCTATTCAGACAAAGAACCCTTTACACAGGAGATGAAGTCAAACAACATTAAAAAGCAGCATTTTAAAATAATTCCAAGTGTAAGAGAAATGCTAAATATAATTTCCTACATATCTCTGGCAATGAAAGTGGACTTGCATCTCTTATGAAATAAAATTTTGAAGTACTAAAAAAAAAAAAAAAATTAATGCGTGTATCTAATCTCTGTATAGAGATGAAGCCAACAGACTGAAAGAACTACTCACGTGTGAAGTAAAGTATGTGGATGAGCCTTTGCAAAATCAGGAATCACATGTAATGCCCAATAATTTATCTGACAAATCTTCACTCCCCAATGGCTAAAGAAAGCTTCTGGAGACACACTTGCTTTTTCAAAGCTGGCAGGTGAAGATTTTACTAATCACTTGAGGATTCAATAGTCCAATTCATGACTGTACACATCTGTGTGTCTTGTAAACTAAGCTATTACACAATCAAAATAGCTGATTTTACAAGATTGGCTATGTACTGAAACGCTTCCATTTCTAATAGAGAGATCAAATTTCAGATCTCTTCAAGGATACTCTCTTGTTAAATAATAAACAATTACTTTACTCTGCATAAAAAAATAGGGAAGAAATTAGCAAATGAAACCTTGGAGGAAGAGATTTTTGTGGGGGAAAAAGATTATATTAACATTTTGGTTAAAATATGCTGCAGAGCCCACATTTTACCTCAGTTTGCACTTTTGTTTCTTCTGTTTTTGAGTTCAGCATATACTTTAAGAGTTTCTAGGTTCTGGTTTATGTAAGAGTTAAAATGCTCTATTTTTAAGCATTTATCTCAATCCACAACCACTAAAAAAGTACGAAAATCACGATTGCATGGAATTACTATTTTGCTATACACAATGGCATGAAGAGACCATTTTGTCTTTTTCTGCCCATTACAAAAATACATTACTCTAAAAAACTTTTAAGTTAAATGATGATCAAGTGTACTATCAAATGTTTGTGAAATGGTGTTTCATCCAACAAACATTCTTCTGTGTATCATAAGAAAAATAAATTGTTCTTTTCCCCGCACTTAAACTTTATTCAACAAGCAGAAAATAGACAATAATGCATCTAACAAATATCCCGTATGAAAGTTCATTTCATACTGAAGGAATAACAGCATGTATATTGGCAGTTATAATACATATAAATATACAGTTTATTTTCAGTGAGTGGATTTTTATTAACATTAACTACACAATAATGCTATGACTAGTTATATTACTAACAATTAATAAAATTCAAGTTCCAGGTGGGTGTATGTAGTAATTAATGGCATACAAGTTTAAGCTAAATATTACATTCATCTGGTTTATTAGATTTAATATGGCAATTTAAAGGACATCCTCAAATAGAATTGATTACTAACACTAGGTTGTATTAACATACAACTCTTTTTCCTAGCCAAATTAATTAGCTTTGAGACTTAAAAATATATTTTGTTAAATACACGTTATTCTAATAAGAGGTAAAAACAATGTTGGGAATTTCATGCAGATTTTGGCTTTTGTTTGGCCAACTAAAAAAACCCTGTTAAACCACACTTAATGGATTTAGGTTTACAGAAGCCTAGTTAATGAAAATATTCAGAAACAGCTGAAGAACACTCAAGTATCGTATACTAATGAAAAATGCATTTGTCAAGCTCATTTGTTTGAAGGTGGTTGCCACACTCTTAGAAACAAAATGCGAACTATGCTTCCAGAGACTTCCAAGGCAAGCTTACATACTCTTTCTAACTGCTAGGAAGAGCTAAAAATAAACTTGTGCTCCTTGTAAAATTTGTAATTTCTTCATTATGATGGAATGCAACAAACATCTTGCCCTTGGGTTGCTCTGTTTCAGCCAAAACAAATGCAAATGGCTTGTCAGATGACAGCTGTTTGATAAGGCTCCTCTACAAGACCTGCATGCTTTACTTTTTTCCGTGAAACTTGGGATGAAAGGCAGAAGGCAGGAAGAGAATTAATGTAGCATACAGTCTAAAGGCAATGCTACAACCGTGATTAAGTAGAAAAGTTAAAAGGCACAGATTTTCCACAGCCTTGCTGCGTGCAACCCATCCGTGTAACAAGTTGACAGGCCTAGCGCGTCAGCTCCATCATCCTCTCCGACAGCTAAAACGCAGCATTGCATCCCTTTTCAGAGAAAATTTGCGTCTGCACCATGAAGCGTTGTACATTATTTCTTAGCACTGCAGGGGGCTCAAGTCCATATGGAACCTTCACAAATATTACCACAGATCAAACCAGCGGCGTTTCGAGGCAGATTTGACATACCTATTTAAATGAACAGCAGGGGTCCTCGGGCTGCCTCGGGCTGTGCAGGAGAAAACCTCTGTGGAAAGCCTATGCTGCAGCTCCATTACTCAGCAAAGACACACTCTACATTTATCATTCATTTCATTTCTGCCAGGGCAAGAAGCTCATTTGCCCAAGGTCAACAAAAAAAAAAAAAAAAAAAGGGGGGGGGGGGAGTGTTTTTTATTTTATTTTTATTCTCCCAAAGAAACAAATGTACCTGACAAGTGGGGATTTTGTCCTTTGGATACACAGAACACAAATAAGTATCAGATAACTCTAATAAAAGCACTATACTCAGTAAAGCTGTGAGAACAGAAAGTTTGGTTTTTTGACAACTGACTAACCACAGAACTAACTTTTTAAGGCTATCTAACAAGGAAACAAAATCTGATATGAATTTCCAATTAAATATTTCTGCATACATTATTAATGCTTTTGTCTTCTGTAAGTACATGTAAGAAACACAAACGTCTTTCTATAAACTCTCCTAAAGACGTAGATAATGCTTGTGCCATTGATGGTCACAGATATGAAACATCTGTTCATAAAACCATGTTAAGACTCAGGGTCTAGTGATGTTCTATTAGCTACAGTTTTTTTCATAAAGGTAAAAGATGCAGATCCTTTACCCCTGGAACCATGCTAATCAGAAAAAGCCTCAAGTTTGCATGAATGGAACCATCTTAGAAAAATCAATTAAGCAGTTTAAATGCAAATTTTCTTCACACTAAATGTCAGTACAAATAACATTTCCTATAGCTTTGCCCTTCAAGGAAAGAAAAAAAATCCTATTTTTTATTCTACAATGAACTTTGCTGGAACTAGCCATTTTTATTGTATATACATTCCTCACTACTAGCCTTATGCTACCAACCAGATAGAGCCTACAAAAAAGTGTTCAGACTATTCAAACCCAGTCCATAGCCAAAACTGTAAAGTAAACCAAAAATTAAAGCAAGAACTATTATGTAGTGTGTTCTCTTAAATGTGACATAAAAATGCTCATAATAATGGATATTGTGACAGAAAAATATACATTGCATTTAACTTCAGTGGTGATATTATGACCTACTGTGAAAACATAACTAAAGTGAGGACCTCCTGACAGGCATCTCTAGAATAACATATACTTGACTGGAAGCTGACATTATTTATTACAGATAACATACTTACATGCATTAATGAATAATATGACTGCTTGCCAGTATAAAAGAGAAAGTGAAATGGTCGGCCATCTTCTCCCCACTGTATTTCTAATGGAAAGCAAGATTAAACAAGAAAGCAATATACAATCACTTAAAAAAAAAATTCTTTATATTTAACTGCAGTTATAAACCTCTTTCATAATACTGATTACCTTTTTGAATATCAGAGAACAAAGACATTTTATGAGTGTTCAACCTATCTGAAAATACAATGATTTAGTCAATCTTGTATAAAGCTAATCTCCATCTGTAATTATAACCAAATATTTAACATAACGTTTCTAAATATAGTTGTACACAAGGGAATATCTCATGTACAGCTTCAACTTTCAAAGATTGTATAGGTGGTATTACGGATGAAAGTATACATTTTAGAGTAGAAAGAAGTACACAGTAAGAGACAACTGCAATCTACATAATAATTGTGAGAGATGAAAGATTAGCAGCTCTGTAAAAAAGCAAGTTTTTTATTATTGTAATATGTCTAAGCTAAACTAAGTACAATTGTCTTTTGTGAGCATCCACCATGTTCAGAACCTTGGTGATTTTAGAACTTGTTCATGTTACTTGGTATATTTACATTTGGGATATTTAAATGAAAACACCTATCCTATAGTTTACAGAATTAGTTCAGCAAGAAAACAAACATTCCATATAATTCAGCCCATCCGCTTTCATTCATTACAAAATGTTATTTAAGGACAAATAAATTTCAACTCTGGAAAAAAAAAATCAGACTTAGATTGTATGACAAAGATCTCTTCCAAATAAAGAAAAATTACAAAAATAAAAACTGAGAGTTTTTTACAAATTGAACTGTAGAGAAACTCCCAGCCATTTTATCCAGTAAAGTTCAAATGAAGCCAGCTATAAGCTATAGGCAAAGGTAAGACTCTAAGAACCTGTCTGATAAGCATGATATGTATTGGATTGGAACGTTAAGATACAATACAGTAGAAGTTGAACGTAAAGATGCAAAACTTATCAGAACAGAAGGAGTACAGGGAACTTTTACCCACACATACTACTAGTGGACTGTGTGAATTTCCATGTATGCGGCTGTGAAAGCATATTTTGTTGCAATTATTGTTCAGGGAACATTCTGAAGTAGAAACTTAAGTTTATAGCTCAGTGAATATAGAATTTCCCACCTGTGCTACTAGTTAATACTAAATGCTAATCAAAAATGGACAATGGGTTTTGAAATTATCTTTTCAATGTTTTATGTAAAAATAATGTGTCAGTTTTAGTGAACTGACCAACATATTGGCATATCACTGACAATTGTTACTTCACACGGTGCCTCAGGAGCAAGACCAAAGACAGCATGGGCAGAAATGTAGGGTTAGGACTTTCAGGCCAAAGACCTGATTGGGAGTTTCCACTCTCCCTATTCTCTCAACTAGCAATTTCAAAGCTGCATTTTCTAATCTTTTAGAGCAATAAAGTTACCAGGAAAACTTTTAGTTTAAAATAGTATTAATGAAGTTTAAAATAGTATTAATGAATATTTTATGGATGTGATAGACAGTTCTGACAAAAAGCTACTGAATCCAAGAAAAGGTTTTCCCATGACTTCAACATCATCCTACTTATTGTTTATTTTTAAACAATGAAAACCATTTATCTTAGTCAGTTAACATGATTTCTGAGAAGACCACTGGTATTCCACAACCCAGCAATAATTTTTATCCTAAAATATAGAATATCAGATTAGACTTTTATTGCTCTTGTCTTGGCAATCATTAGAATACAGGGAAAAGAATAAATCCATAAAAATAAGAAATTCTATACATGCAACAATTCTAATACTTAGAAATAATAATACAAAAAACATCTAGGAACACTTACTTCTCTGCTCTGGAAAAATTTCCCTAGGATGCTGTCAATAAATAAATAAACAAATATCAGCAAAAGTAAAACATTAGTCAAAATATCATGCTGTTGTTATTCAGAAAAGCAACAAAAAAATCCTACCTTCATCATGGGTCTGGCTTGTTTGTCGAATAAGCCAGAAGGAAAGAGATAGGCAATAGCTCTCTGAAAACAAGGAAAGAGATCTTGTGATTTTTTTTCTCCACAAAATCATCATCAAAACATTTCGTAAGTACTTTCTTATGAAGAAAAAATAGTGTTAATTTTTGTACAGTTAATGCTAAAGGTAACCAAATCAGTAAGAAAGAATGTCACATATGTGCTGTGCTGAAAAGGAAAGCACATAATTTCCTCTGGAACCCTCAATAAAAGTAAAACCTCATTCTGTAGGCTGTACTCTAATGCATCAGAATGAGTAAACTTTCTTCTGCAAAGTTTAGTTTTTATAGAATGCATTTATCAGAACTTATCAGAACTACTCCAGTGCAAAGACCACCTTTATACACAGTGATTTTCCTCTAAAATATCAAATGCTGTGACTCTGAGAGGAAGGCCCAACATCTATTTTTCTTTCTGAAAATATCAGTGCTTGTTAACAGTGCCTACTGACAGACCAAGCATAGAAGTTTTATTTAAAGCAAGAGGAAAAAGCCAAATTTTATACATGTAAAATCCCAGTTTCTACAGTTTCCAGACATGCTTTCCTCGAGTCTAAAAAGCCGTGTTTGCTGTGGCAGTAGAAGATATTTCACATAGCCTAAATAAGCATTTCATTGATCACTGCATTTGGAAACAACTGTGAATCACTAAAAGAAGAAAGACTCTTAAATGACATCTTTCTTTTCCTTAGATACCTAAAGGTTTGCTAAAATAATTTAGAAAAATGTATGACATTCATTACACGCTCATTGTTTACCACTGTTTTCGCTAGGTACAAGGTATATATTTTGCCTTTACTTAACCAATATTTACCACTATTTAAGTGGTGTATAAAATGAACATTACTTGCCTTCAGCAAATAAAGTTAGCATAACAACGATACAAATAATTCTTGCAAAATGTAGGGCAAAGCACCTTACAAGGTTAAGCCCAATGACACACATTTCTGTTCAACATAATCTTACTCTCCCTCTTCAATGTAAACCAGAATTTAATAATGCAAAAATATGCACTTCTGAGAGCTGTTTATTTTCATTTGTTTTTAACAACAAACTAGAAAAACCTAGCCATCAAAAAAAGACCCAGATGTAGGGGTCTGGCAAGTGTAGCCAACTTCAGACAGCGGGTAGTACAGCTTCAGAGATAGAAATCTTGTGCTTGTTCAGTAAAATGGACTAACCAAATAAACCCCTCTGGCAGTGGTCTCATTTATATTTCCATTAAACAGTATAGAAAAGTAGAATTACAGTAAAATCTGAGTTTAAAATCTTCTCTCAAGAAGAATGGTTCTTTGTTAGTTAGGCTACCTTAGGGCTATTACTTGCCGATAATTTTTTCCATTGACTTGGAGTGGTTTGTCAGTGCTTCAACTGATTTAATATGCATGGAGTGTAAAAAGACCTAACCTATTACTTTCATTAATCCCCTACTGGCATTCTGAACAGAAATTTTGAGAATTCTGAAGCAAACAAAAGGCTTAACTTGATTTTATAAAATGGTGATTTTGTTTCTCTTAGTGACTACTGTATTCCCATTTGTTAGTCAACGGGCATTTTATGTATACACATAGTAACTGAACACCTATTTACGAACAAATGGGGATTAATTATGATGACAATAGAGAAATCTGCTGTGAGCCAAATGATGTTAAACAAACACCTTATATATTAAAAGAAATTATTACAGGATACTGAGACTGACTGTGTGTGTACTTAAGACGTAATCTCTATATAAGCATTTCCAGAATCTCAGTCAAAACAGTTACTGTAACTATGATGCCTTAATAAATGCCAAATATAACAATTTGACATTTATAATGAGGAAAGTGGCTGCCACCTGAGACCTTCTGCTTCTGGAAAGTTTATTTTATATTGCTAAGTGTATACTCATTTCTTTCACACTAGAGGCATAAGTACACCTTGCGTTAAGAAATCCTAACATCTACTTTCAGCTCTACACACAATAATTAACCAAAGAATAATAGTTCATTTTATAAGTTTGCTTTTCTGTTGTTCCAAAATGGAAAGAAATAGAGTCTTCCTGCCTTTTCCCTTTTATGTAAACATAATCAAGGACGAACTACCTTGGGATGCAACAGACACCAATTCAACTTTACTCAGAAGTTTCTTCTTAATTTTACATAGCTGGCTCCTCAGACTGCATTTTAAGCACCTACAGAGCAAGTCAGACTGCCTCTTGGGAACTTGATCTACAGAAGCTGATTTTATCTATGTAAATGTTTCAGTTTTGTAGAAAAGTATTAAACCCCTCCCCCGTAATTCTTAACACCCCTGTGTACTAGCAGTAAAAAAGATGGTGGATCAATCTTAGGAATTACATTAGAATTAGTCTCTCCAAAGTGCAGCTGAAGCATATAATCATGAAATTATTTTCCTGAAATCTTTTGACAACGTCTTCAGATTTGGAACCTAGGTTTCCTCTCAAGGAATCTCCACGACACAAAACGAAATTCCGTAGAGAATAAGCTGTACCTTCTGCATATTCCTGAACACAAAAAGCAGGTGAACATCCCTCTTAAAACTTTATAATCAAGGTGTAAATGCTAGCAGTAAAAGCCCAGATAAACCTTTTAGATTTAACTGTAGTTTTCCACTCCAAAAGTGGTTTTCAGCTTAAGGGTCCTGGTCCACATCCTTCTTTCTAGGGTTTATATAGACTTGAACTCCAGATTAAAGAAACTCTTGTGCTGAATATGATGACCAAGAATTACTTTCTTCAGGGCATCATGTCATCTATAAAAGACATGTCAGCTATATAAGACATTCACCCCACTGCAGACTCCACAGGTTCCGGGCTGCTATTTCACAGTTCTGTTTGTCAAATCACACTGTTGCCGTTGTCTTTGAAAACAAACCAGAGCTTTCTAAAAATGAAACATTCATAATTATTTTCAGCAGAATCACAATTAAAAATCCTGGTACCTAGTAACATAATGCTGTTTCCAAAAATAATTACATAAATTACTTGAAAAAGGTGGAATGGATATAGTCTGCTGCTGCTATGAGTTACTAAAAAAAATGTTAGCCATCTCCTTTCAGGATTTGAAAGCCTTTGTTTTTAAACTTTACTATTAATTCACGCGGAGAAAAAGAAAATATCCAGTAGTCACACCTTTAAAAAAGCAGATCATAGTGAACATACGTTAGTAAAAGATCGTTTACATCAGACATTTCTTAAACTGCATTGGTAAACTTAACATTCCTGTAGCAAATTAAGAGGAATTCTGTTGTATCATCACTGGTTTGAGGGACCAGATGAGCCAATATACTGCCCACAGGACCAAAATGTCTTTCACTTGCAGCTTTAAGTTTGTATTCAAGCCAGTTGGAATAACGAGAACAACCTTTCATTCCCATTAAAAAAGAAAAACAAGACAAAAACCAGATCTGGCAGTCCTTCAAACATGCAAACTGTTTTATTAAGTAATCTGTCTAGCACTGCATGTGGCCTGTTGTGCAAATTCAGTGTAAGTGCCACACCCTCACCTTCCCGCTTCCCTGTATATGTTGCACATGCTGATGTCTGATCCTCCTTCCCCTCCTACCTATCTATAAGCCAAGAAATTTTGTTCACTCACTTTCTCAAATGTCAGAGACTAACTCTGAATCAAACAAGTTCAGCTGTGTAAGCGTTACTTTTCCCTTTTTTTCATAATGTCTTGAGAAACTAAAAATTCAATAGAATAGACTGAGTCAAGTAGAGTTGACTGTGTCATACTGGGTTAGAGAAACCAGACTGCAACAGTTCAGTTCTTAAATTGATCTTGCCCAGGGGTCTTTCCACACTTTTGTTGAAGCTACAGCTCAAACACAAAACATCCCACCAATTCTCACTGCTCAAGTCATGTGCAAAGATAGTTATCAAAGTAACATCCATTGAGGAAAAGCATTTTATAGAAAACAAAGAAAGAATAAGGGGAGGAAATTAAAAAAAAAAAAAAGAAAGAAAAACCTCTACCCTAGGGCTCCTTTGCAGCAGTATCATTTTTGGCAGAGGGCTCAAGAATTCAGCTCATTCCTTTTTAAATATATACGAAACTTTAATCATCAAAACACTGAAGAGAGAAGTGACACTTTATGCCATAACATTTTAATGAAACACCTGAGCAAAAGCTGTTTCAGCTTCTTCTACTCCTCAACTTGATCATGAGAGCCACTTCCCTTCTTAAACCGTGCCTCTTGAATCACATCATTTAGTCACTGTACTTCATCATTTCTCAGACTGAGATATTTTCTGGAACAGCTGTTTTCCTTCAAACCCCACTAGCAGTATTCTTCAACAGTTTTCAGCATTCAAAATTTAGAATATTTGGGGTAAACCCAGGAATCAATGAAACAATAATGGGACACAGAATGCTAACTCTGAAACAGAGGGGTTTTTATTTAACAAGACAGAAAAGGTTAACAACAACAACAAAAGAATCAGTGACACACCTAAGTTTGTTCTGTAAAATAAAATCTTCCTCTAACAATTAACTACTAAAATTTATTGAAACCAACCTAATCACTGTCACTCCTTATCTAAAGCTGAATTCTAGCTTGGACAGAAAGAAGTTTCAAGTTCAAAGTGACATACCATTTTAGCTGCATCTCTTGGGGAAAAAAAAAAGAAACAAACAAAACAATCCACTAGCCTTATGTGAAAAACCCCACCTTATTTTAATATTAAACTATTTTTATACAATCTAATAATTTTCAAAACAAAATTGTCTTGTCTAGAGTTTGCAGAGAAAAAAAAACAAAACAAAAGCCTGCTGAAAGAAACAGACTTTATTTCCATCTTCATTTCAACTTTTGAAAACACAGAACATTATTACAAAGAATTTAAAAAAGAGTACAGCAGTCATCATCTCAGATTGATGCAGAAGTAAGAAAATACTGATACAGAGTTTGGTTCCACTGGGGGAAAAAATAAAAAAGAGTTGAAAAAAGCATTCTATCTTCAACTATTTAAAAAACAATACAAAATAAATTATTTCTTGTAAGGACAATGCTGGACTAGACACTCTTCTTGCAGACGACAGGAAGTTCAGAAATGCATTTTGTTCTGAATAACATTTCTGACATTTCACATATGCCAATATTGACTCATTTCTAGCATTCTGCATTGCTAAAATTTGAACATTATTTAGAAATGAGATGTGCCGAGCCACTTGTAAAAGCAACTGAAGTCATTTTGCATTAAAGAAGTCTTAATTTTTTTAAAGAAACTATACCTTATGAGAAATTAAGTTTTTCCACATTTAACATTGTCATAGTTAACAATCTTACTGGTACTTTTCCAACAGTATATATGCTAGTGGAGAAAAGCTTTATTTTATATATTCAAATTATTCCATCTGCTTGACAACAATCTATTAGGTCATAAGACAACAAGAGAAAATGAACATAGATCTTTAGCTTTTGAGTTTTACTAACTCTTATGGGAAAAGAGTATTGCTTTATGATGAGCTCCTATCTGGAAGAGCATTTAGTGACTGCATAAAAATGAATAATAAAAATACTGGCATATAAATAGGTCATGAAGCTTAAGATGTTCCTCTTGTATTAATCTTACTTAGATTTCTGGGCTTTAAAGTGGAATATCACAGAACTGACAGTGGAAAATGACTGTGGGCTGTTTACTACAACTGTAAGTTAAATCACAAAATAAAAGGATTACAGACTCAAACGGGGAAAAGCACTAGGTCAGGACTGCAATCTCTATTAATTAGGTATCCCAGCTGGACAGTGGGTATGCAGCTGTTAACTTGATCAATGACTTACCTAAATGTCATCTCTACTGATTCGCTTATAAATTACCAGCAAGTGAGACTAATGTACAGGTGCTAATTTATTTAAACTGTTCTCTGCAGTTCTACATAGCTTTATAAACTGCATCTGGCACCTAATGTTAGCTGTCAGTTGTACTTAGACATGCCTGTCCTAACGACTCTGTTCATTAGAAATGAGCACAAATTATGAAATATTGTGAAAAATGATACATCAAATGGAATGGGCAAAGCAAATCAATTAGAAAAACTTCATAGCACATATTCACACATAGGAGAATAAAACATCCTAGCTTCAGAGTGAGGTCTATAATACCAATTAAAAAGCAATTGGTAGACTTGTGCAGAGTTATATATCAATTTGCTGGATTTTTTTTTTCTCCTCCAGAAATACTGTTGTAATGCACAGCTTAACTTTTCATTCCTAAATAAAAGCATCAGTAAGAGGCAATTCTGCTTCCACAACATCCAGAGGATTAGCAAGTAAGTCAACTTATTTTCCCGTCTAAAACTTCACAAGGTTTAGCTTTTATTAAACTATACCTAAAACTCCAGTGAAGGACAGAATCCTATGATGTCTACTTTTGAAATACACTGCAAAGACTGATTAACAGCAGAAGACATGGAGGTATATAAGCACTCATCAGAAAGTATTACTGCTGTTCAAAATGTAAAGCTTGATAATTCTCCTGCCAGTGCTTAAGGAGCTTTTATATTTTTATAACAGAAATTTAATTATGCATAGCAGACACTATTACACACTCTAATTATTTCCCAACACCTGACAGAATACGGAGAAATCAAACATGTACTGCAGATACTTGGTATCACCAAACAAAACACTACTCTTTTGGCTCCACTTCTCCATCTTTTCAGTAACAGTCAGCAAAGCAGTCCCATATTTGTCACCTTCACTGCATTTGTAAAAGCTAATTTGCAGAGTGAGTCTGCTTTCATTAATGGTGGAACTCAGTTAATTTTGTGCAAATGATCATAGTGCTATGGGCTCACAAAGAAGAAACCACTACTCATATATGGCCATTCAGCATTTCTTGCAGTCTTGCTTTTGATAAGCCTTCTCCCTAGACCCTACCAAGGAAGGATGCCAGACTACAGGCTAATGCATTCTCCCACCATTAACCTTTCAGATAAACTGAATTATCAGCATCATCACTGTACTGTATTAACATGGGATGTATTCTGGTGATAGGTCTGTGCGTGCTTATTTTACAAGAAAGTAACTCAAAAAGATAAAGGTCATTAAAGGTAAGCAAAAACATCTGAAAAATACATGAGAAGGAAATTCTATAGTTTGCACAGAAATAAAAAACCCAACGAAGGAAACAGCCTGCTATTACTGCTGACCTCGATGAATACTTTGACTGTTGACCTTATCCACTCTGCACTGAGACTGGCAGGGTCTCTGCCCTGGCACTTGTTTGTAGAAGAGCAGAACAATACTTACAGCTCTGAAGGAAACTAGACACAGTATCAGTGCAAAGCTTTGTACTCATAAAGCTTGATTTCCTACGGATTTGTGACTTGAAATCAAGCTTCCTTTATGGATTTTCTGACACCTGATAAAGCTCAAGTCTCTTTTAAGCCTTTTTCTCAACAAGCCATTAACTCTGTGTCTCTCTACCTTGCTGCCTATTTTCAGAGTAGTTTTCAGAACTTAGTTTTGAAGCCACTCAAACATGTTTGAAATCAGCCTGTCTCACCACGTACAGATGTAGTTCTTTCCTGGAATAAGCACACTGTCAAGACCTCTTACATGGACACAGCTGTGGAGACAGATTTTTCCTGTTGAGAGAGGCAACAAACAGTCTCCTCGCCCTGAAAAAAACTAAACCACGGACACCTCTCTCTTTGCACTTGCCACAGTACTACACCTGTCCTACGGGCCTCGCTAATACACTGGGCTGCCATAGCTAATAGTAATAGTGTTGTTGCTGTGCAAAGAAAACTTCAGCCACAGGACTTCATGCAGCTTCACCTAAGAGTGAATGTCACCAAATTACATTTCTCTTCCCTACCTCTGATGCGTGATAAAATAAGACAGAAATGACAGAAGTGAAGACCAGGTGGGACATAAAAGAAAAAAATCTATGCAACAAAACATTTTTCTGACTGAAAGGGAGCATATCTTTACATGTGCCTAAATGACAGAGAGAAAGAGGAGGCCACCCATCTGCCAGTCATGAGAAGGAATGACAATAAAATGGTATGTTTGTAGATACTGATATGAGCTTAAATTCACGTCTATATTAAAATCCTGAAGCTAAAACAGTGTTTTGGTTGTAAAATACCCTATAAAACTTAATTTACATTACCAGCAACCACCATATCACACAAGAAAACTCTAAATATACACAGCAGGTCAAATTGTGGGTAAATGTTTTGAAATGCTACATAAACCTTTACAGTGCCTCCTATAACCTCAGATCAAAGGGATTATCCATTAGTACTTTTAAAAAGAACCTCCTGTGCTTTAACAAGATATAGCATACAGTTCTATACTGTGATGTCTGACTTCACATGGTAGCAGCAGAAGAATTTCTTTTCACAGTCACAGTTGCAATGTATAGTAGCATTCTTCCTTATTCTGACAGTTTGATTAAAATTCACAGAGAGCTGAGGGGCTCATGCTGAAGTAAAGTGCTTTCAATATCTGAAACTCTACAGTAAATTACTTCTCCAACAGAGCAACTGTACTTACATCAATATCCTCTTGGGTAAAAGTTTCTGGATCTTCTCCCATCATGTTGGCTAAATGTCTCTTTCCTAGGTTGAACTCTTCAATCTGTTTTTTAATAAATGCCTCCGTGTACTTTGCAGGTCCTGAGGCTCCTACATTTTTCCTCTGCACTGTTGTAGTGGTACAGATCAGCCTTAACATCTGAAAAAATAAATAAAACAATAGTGAGACTTATTTTACATTTCTGACATAGTGAGCTCTAAATAAAATGAATAAATGAATATAACAAGCTATTCATACCTATAACAAGATTCAACACATTACAGTAATAAATGAGGAAAAGCAGTGTTACTCATTAAACCATTTTCTTCCAACAGTTTAATACCCATAAACAGAAAAAATTATTCTAAAAGTTGCACATTTTCACACATTACAATTAGCTCAGATTTTTCTGATGGAAAGAAATGTAGTATCCTATGTCAGGAACATCCTCAAAAGCAAAGGACAGCACTGATCAACAGATCCAGTCTTAAAAGAAAACAAAAATCCATCAGCAAGTACTCAGGTTTTGCCTTCACCTAGAGGACTCCCATAACAAAGTATGAAAAGAATACGTGGGGCAGCTCCCTAGTGGCTTTTCAGAAGCCACTGACCAAATACTGCTGAAGGCTCTGGAAAAGCCATGGAGTGCTCCTTCTCTGTTCACAATGCCAGAATGGTTCTTAAGCTACTTCACTGTCTCAAGTAGAACAATCAGAAAAACTAGTAGGGTAGTTCTCACCAGCAAATACTACTGAGCACTCTACCAGCTCAGAGGTTAATACTCAGGGGACAGTTATCTTCAGATCTTCACAGGATGAAGGTCTGGTCTTACTTCTACCAAGACAATCAGTAGTTAAGATGACTAATTTCAACCAAGCTCTCTGTCAGAAAACAGGAGCTTCACTGACAGAGCTGTAATGTCCCAATTCTGGCCGAGTGCCAATATTATGCACTATTTTGGCTCGCCAACATTAGTATTAAAGTCCTCTACAGCTTAATTATTTCACAAACTGAATGAGAACTGATTATTTGTCTGGTCTTCTGTGGGCGGCGGGGAGGGAGGGAATCACAAGAAAGAAGGCAGTGTGGGACAGAAAAGCAGAGACAGAAAAAGAATCACTTCTGATTCAGAAAAATGCCCAGTTCTGTTCATCAGATAGTACCCTGAAATGCTTCACTCCCATCTTTTCAACATACTCCGGGCTTGGCTTTGTGAGCTGACAATGTAGAGAGCCCATCTCACAGTCCACCCCTGCCAGCATTCTTTCCTCCACTCCCTTCACTTGCCCTGTGAGAGCTTTGGCATTGGATTCCTCTGGAAGCCAGCTCAGCTCCCTACATGTGGTAGAACACTAACTTCTGCTTCGTCCCAAGGAGTGGGTAGCTCTCAGCCGAACTGGTAAGTCTGAGCAGTTCAGAGAGGGCTCTGAGAATTGTCAAAGCTGGCACAAGAAGGTGGCTGAAACACACAACTGGGAGCAAGAAAGTAGATGGGGAGTCCTCTCTTTACCTTAATTTCTTTATGTAAATTATTAAGCCTGCTGTTCCTGGAGCTGCCACTTCAGTTTACCTGCGAAGTGCGTTGAGGGGAAACCGTATGAGGAGCGGTTGAGCTCAGTCTGTTCAGCCTGGAGGAGACTGAAGGGAGATCTCACTGCAGTCTACAACTTCCTTGTGAGGAGAAGTACAGGGGCAGGCACTGATCTCATCTCTGTGGTGACCAGTGACAGGGCCTGAGGGAATGGCCTGAAGCTGTCCCAGGGGGGATTTAGGTCAGATATTAGAAAATGGTTCTTCACCCAGAGGGTGGTTGGGCACTGGAAGAGGCTTCCCAGGGGAGAGGTCACAGCACCAAGCCTGACAGAGTTCAAGAAGCATTTGGATGATACTCTCAGACACATGGTGTGACTCTTGGGGATGGTCCTGTGTGGGGCCAGGAGTTGGACTTGATGATTCTTGTGGGTCCCTTCCAATTCAGCATATTCTGTAATTCCATGATTCCTTCAGCCAAACATTAAAACCCAAACACACACAGCAAAGTGAACTAGTTAGGGTTCTGATTACAGGCAACAGAATAAAGGTAGTATTTGAAATTATTAAATGTCCTCCAAGTCGTGAGAATTGTCTTCTCCAGAGCATAATTTAGGTATGCTGACCATGCTGATGGACTTCACCATTCTGAGTTAAGCTAATAAGAATAGAATAAAATACTTGCTACTTTCCTGTAACTAACACAAATACAACAGTAATCTCAAAACCCTCTTATAACCACAAGTCTCATCAAAACAAGATTACATGGATATATTTGCAAGACAAACACAAAAGCAGATCAAACTTCCACCTTCTGTTAGTAATGCAGTCAGGTTAAATGAACTTTTCCTGTGACAAGAAGCTTTTGGTGTTCTGCATTACACGGTCAAGTCCTACATGAACAGGAAATGAAACATAGCTCTTCCCTGTAGTTTCACAGAACCCAGCTGGTATTTCGAACATCTGACAACCCAGGATGGACTGATCCAACTCATCCAATTTGCTGCACATTTGTAAAGCTATTCATGATCAATTTACCCACCCATGACTGTCTCAGTCTTCAATATACAAAATCTAACAACCCCACTTGAAATTTCAATTTGAAACTAAGACTACGATACCCTGCCTTAAACCTGTATATAACACATGCCTGGGCTGCAGGATGGGTCCAATGAAATCAATCAGGTTTGATATAGAAGGTAAACTCATCTTTGAATAAGGTCACATATATCAGAAAGAACTGAACCTCTATGCTTTTACAACCTGACAGAGATAAAGATTTGTCCCCCAAGGTATGCACTTCAGGAAAGTAACCAAAACCTCTGCCACAAAAGGTTTAAGAACAGGTCCAAGCTAGAATTTGATGCTGAAGAGCCTGCTGTTGCTTCATTTTCTCCACAGCTTATATATATATATATATATATATCTCACATGCAATGCTAATCCTAGTTTGTCCCTTCCTTTCTCTTTTAATATTCATGTTTTCTGTGAGGTTACACTGACATATGCAGAATTAAAAGAAAAATAATCAAAATTTTAAATACACACATTTTCCACAGGCAAGGTTCTGATGATTTCCTTATAAAGCATTAAAAAAAAGCAGAGGTATCTCTACATATTCCCTATTCTTCTCTCCTAGTCACTCCTCAGGAAAGAATTCAATTCATCTTCTGTCTTACTTGTCTTAATAGTAACTAATTATTTGTAATTCTTGTTAATGAACATATGATTCCTTATTACTTGGCCCAAAATAGCTTTCTTGGCATGCTTTAAACGGAATACTTTAAAAAAGATTGTGTTCATCTTATTCCTGTCAATTTCTATTGTAATTTTCTCATTTTTGTCCTCCTTCCCTCAAGCTATTCATATTCTTCACTAGTTTCAATTCGTCACTAATCAAAAATCCCTGGACACACAAACTGTTCATAATTAGAAAACAGCCTCTTATGCAAATTAATATCTATTGTATTGGGTACCTCTTCTGGGATAAGAGCACTATTTCATGGGTGGCACAGGCAGGAACTGCAAAGCACAGCTAAATGCTTCTGGCATTTCAGTCAAACAAGAAAGCGTGCTCCTCTACTTTGTAGAGGAAATCACAGAGGTTTGCATTCACTTCTTACACATTTCATAAAACATTACTGCAGACAGCAGCCTCACCATTTTAAAAATAATAACAATGCTTATTAACAGTACTCCTGAAATAATATGCTCTTCCACCAGAACACAGGAGAAGAGAAAGCCTTTACTTCTGGACACAACTCGTTGAGATTAACCCTCCCTTCCTGACTCCCTTCTGAACAACCTAGTATTGAAACAGCTTGGCAAATCCTGATTTTCTAGGGAGACCATAAATTTGTAGAAAATAAGCTTACGTTGAATTTGCCTTAGGAAAAAAAAATAGCATTTTCAGAAATTTCAGCTTCTCTGGTCTATTTTTTTCTCCAAGAAGAGAAATAATCAGGCCCTGTCTGTTTATTAATTCTGTTCATTTTGCTTCACGAAAGCTATATGGATATAAAATCCACACGTATAACTAACTGAGGAAACAAGCTTCCTGTACTTTTAGAATGGGAAGAAAAGTGAATCAAAGTCAGGAGATTTAAACTCAAGAGCCAAAGTTGTCTATTTTACAACAAGACACAGTTACACATATAGAAGACAACGCCACATGATGTGGCAGACAGGTGGTCACACCATTTTCATGATTCTTCCATGCTCTAAGCTGGCAGACTTCAACCACCTCCTTTTCCAAAACCACAAAGTGAACAAAAAAATTTGCACTAAAAAGTTATCTCTAGGATAGGACTTCAGTAGCAGATGTGGAGCTGGAGCTATATAACCACATCAGTACGCAGGACTAAAGTTGTTCCAATTGGTCTAAAGCCGTCCAGTGTTCCAATTGCTGGCACAGCCAGTGCTACTGAACCCAGCAGACATGCAAGGCACCGACACAGTCCTCTGATCACTTGTGGTACAAGAAAAACATGTAGCAATCATACAGAATATAAATGCTCAGAGCCAACCCAGCTTCTAAAGAATTGCTTTTTGCTCAATAGGCAAGTTTTGGATTTCTGGTGTGCTGTTTCACAAAAATGTGTTTTAGTTGCTTTGCTTAAAAAAACATTTATATAATCTCAGATTTCAGTTGGCCTACAAACTAATTATTTGGACCAGTATCAAGCTTATGTTTCAGAAGCATTTTGCAAAACACATCAGAAAGCATCACAAGTATGCACATATGCATAAGTGATTTTGTATTACTTTTTATATCAAATTTCACAAAGTATTTCATCAGAAGAAACTTTTTTTTTTTCAAAATTAAGTCCCTTGACAGGCTACCATAAAACCTGAGATGGTATCTCACCCATCCAGAAGACTTACTTTCTGTGCATGTTTGACCAAATCTACATATTGAGTTTTCCTGTATACCAGGGAAACAAAACAGATCTAAATTATAGATATATGGCAAGTATCAGATGTGCATAATGCGAAGCAGAATTTATATCTGATT
The DNA here is from genome assembly GCF_022539395.1 of Myiozetetes cayanensis. Lineage (NCBI taxonomy): Eukaryota > Metazoa > Chordata > Aves > Passeriformes > Tyrannidae > Myiozetetes > Myiozetetes cayanensis. The sequence continues at coordinate 88,621,185 of NW_026087742.1, read as the reverse complement.
GTTTCGAGGCACAAGTTTTCAAGTAGTAACTTTTTCAACTCCAGCTTAGTTAACAACTGCAAAAAAGGCTTCCCCGTTCAAGCATGCAGTTCTGAAAGACTGTCATCAAATCAGTATCTCTTTCTGATATCAGCACATATACCATCCACAGTGATTTGGATAAAGAACTCAACCTAATCAAATTAAATAGGATATATGGCACTCTGAACTCTTCTGCTAAGAACAAATACTCAATCACTTCAGAACTGACTGATAGTAACTAAACTAGATCCTTTTTTCTTTATAAATTGTACTAAATCTCTGCAGTTTGTTTATTGGAAGAGTAGAAAACTAAACCTGTTGCTCAGTCAAGGCTAAGGGAACTGGAATTACAAAGTTTCTCTCCCCTTTCTTCTCTCAATGCAAGACACTTTAAAAAAAAAAAAAAACAACACCCTAAGAAATTAGACTTTTCCCCCCCACTAAGAGAGACAAGAAGTAATGAACTAAAACTAGTGTGAGGGATTTTCAGGGCAAGCACCATAAAAAAAATTTCTGAACAGTACGGACAGATAAGTTTTTGAAGTAAGAAATTGTTACAGCAGGTCAGAACAAGGATACATCAACTTATCACCGTGTCCATAACAGCAGCCTGTATCAGAGTACACAGACAGGATAAAGAGGCAGTGATAATTTTCCCTGAGCACTTGCTGGTTTCTGCAGTTCAGACATGCTGATATCTTGTTTTTAATGGTCCTCAGTACAATTTTCTTCTGAGTTTCTCAACTTACTTTTTGTATTCACATAAATGCTTAGTATCCTGAACATCCTCACCAAACATCTTCACAAGATAACTTAAGAGATGACTCTTTCCATTGGGTGTAGTTTTCTGGCGCTGTCTCCCATTAGTTCCCTTCATATCCTTTGGTTTACAGATAGCTAGAAAATTAGTATATACCTACAGGCTATCCTGTACCGATCCCATCTCTGGGGGCAAGAGGAGTAGTCAAATGATCCCTCAAGGCCCCTTCCAGCCCTACCTTCTACACGACTCCTCCTTTGAGATCATTTCCTCATTTACAACACAAATCGTTTCCAGCTCAAACTCAGGTGTGTTCCTGGCCAGGAAAAACAAGTTCCTGTCATAGTCATACCTTTGATATAGAATAACTAAAGCAACACAAACTATTCAAACTGAGAATGAAATTGAGTATTAAGAGTATTTTCAGTCGTATTGTTTTTGTCGTTCCCTCCACACCTTAAGCGCCGTGTACTCCTGACTGCTGCACAGAGAACTACCTACATGGGCACCAGGCCTTCATCCCTAATGGGTAAAGCTAATCTAGAAGTAACCAATATAAACAGTTCAAATTGCTCCTTCCGGTATCACCTTTCATTTCCTTACCCCATCTATCTTCTGTTACCGCCTAGTTTGGTTTAGTTCAGTCACGAACGGTTCTTCAGCCCTTATTATCCTAAATTACTTCGTAACTTGAAAGCGTTACCAGCACGCCTTTTTTATCTACTCGCTGGTCACTGATTAAATATATATATATACAGGCGTATCAAATACCGCTGCACAAACAATACCGACAGCAGCTAAGCTTTTTAATTAAATGGCAATCAGCTGAAACACCGGCGCCTCTCGAAACGAAGCGATCCCGCTTAATCAGAAGTTGCCGCACTTGTGGAGCACATTCCTCTCCCCACTGCAGGTATTCAGAGACTTGCCCTGAGCGACCTGGTCTAACATCCCCCGTCCATGGCAGGGGGGGACTGGAACGAAATGGTCTTTAAGGTCCCTTCCAACCCTAACCTTTATGCGATCCTGTGGCTCATTACCTACTCACATGCTGCCCGAACGCCACTCACAGATTAGTCAGGATTGGAAGGGACCTAGGGAGATGATCTGGTCCAACTTCCCTGCCAAAGCGGGGTCACCCGCGACGGCCGCACCGGCCCGGCTGTCCCGGCTCGGGTTGTCCCGGCCGGGCTGTCCCGGCCAAGCCGGGACAGCCCGGGCCGGGACAACCCGAGCCGGGACAGCCGGGCCGGGGACGCGAACCCGCGGCCCCCGCCTCCCCCTCCCGCGACGGGGGGGTCCGGGCTCTCACCTGCGCGCGCGGCCCCGCGCCCCACGGCCGGCACAGCAGCAGCACGCGCCCCGCGGCCGCCGCCATGGCCGCGCCGCTCCGCCCGCCCCTGGGCGGGGCCGCAGCTGCGCCTGCGAGCTGCGCCTCCCTCACTCCTCCCCCTTTTTCCCGGCCGAGTCGTTCAGCCTTTTCTGTGAAGGGGTTCGTAGAGCCGTAGAATGAACTGGGTTGGAAGAGAGACCTCCGAGATCATCCAGCCCAACCCTTGATCCAGCCCCGCTGTGATTACCGGATCGTGGCACTCAGTGCCATATCCAGCCTCGCCTTAAAAGCCTCCAGGGACGGTGAATCCACCACCTCTCTGGGCAGGCCGTTCCAGTGCCTGATCACTCTCTCTGTAAAGAACGTCTTTCTGATATCCAACCTAAACCTCCCCTGGCAGAACTTAAGCCCGTGCCCTCTTGTCTTACTGATAATTGCCTGGGAGAAGAGACCGACCCCCACCTGGCTACAACCTCCTCTCAGGGAGCTGTAGAGAGTGATGAGGTTTCCCCTGAGCCTCCTGCGGACTAAACAACCCCAGCTCCCTCAGCCTCTCCTCATAGGACTTGTCTTGAGTCCCTTCACCAGCCTGGTTGCTCTTCTCTGGACCTGCTCCAGCACCTCAATATCCTTCCTGAACTGAGGGGCCCAGAACTGAACACAATACTCAAGGTGTGGCCTCACCAGCACTGAGTACAGGGGAAGGATCACTTCCCTGCTCCTGCTGGCCATTCCTCCTAATGTTCAACCTAAACCTCTGCTAATGCTGCTGAAGACTATGCCCTCTTGTCCTGTTGGTGGTTGCCTGGGAGAAGAGTCTGACCCCCTCCTGGCTACAACCTCCTCTCAGGTAGTTGTGGAGAGTGGTAAGGCCACACCTGAGCCTCCTCTAGGGGGAGAACAACCCCAGCTGCATCAGCTGCTTCTCACAGCACTTCTGCTCCAGACCTTTCACCAGCTCCATTGCCCTTTTCTGTATGACATTTAGAGATGCAGCAGTTGGTCTTGCTGAGCGGAGGCCAAGTGTCATTACTGTCACCTCCCGGGGTGATGTTAATCTGGACAGTGAACCTTGAGAGCCTGAGAGCGTTCCTCGTTTCCCCAAGTTACATAGGATATACCCTTACAGGTGAACTGATTTTGTCAGTAGTGTTTTCTACCACAGGAAAAGTGGAAATTAATTAAAATCAGAATTTTAAAAAGTTCTACTTTAGACTTAACTGGGATCTTCTTTTTAGAAGCAGTTACTGTTTGAGAGGAAATTCTGGAAGTGAATCTCTGCTTTTCCAGGTTTATTTTTCTGTTCAGTTTTTCAGAGGTGACCCTTGCTTCCCCCAACACAGACAAAAGTATCATTTCCCCCTGGGATATAAAAGAGGTTGTAAGAAAACTGACCATGGGCAAGGGGAGTCATTCATGCAGCGAGGTCAAGAAGAAGCTGCCTGGAAGGGTGCATTTATTCTTGCAGTTGCCAACTCTGAAAATGAAAATACCAGTAGTTTTACTGACAGGGATACACTCAAATGATTGCAATGAACATTGCCCCAAAGGAGAGCAGTGACGTGTTTCCTGTGCACACCTGGCCAAGCACTGGGAACTGCAGCCGTGATCTCGTTCACAGCATAGGCAGGAATGGCATTTGGTTACCAGCTGTTTCTCCAAAAGAGAAAAGGGAAGTTGGGTCACGGTCACAGTCCCACTGACCATCTCCTGAAGCACCCAGCAGAGCTGAAGGGGTGGAGAATGCCAGCAATGGGTACAGCCTTTTCAAGGTCCGTGGTGAATCTCGTCTGCCATCTGTTGTGCCGCAGCTTGGCTTTGTTCATCAGCAGAGGAGCTCCTCCGTCCTCACTGCGCTGAGCAATTGTTACCTCTAACCCTGTCAGCTCTACAGAAACAAAGTGCCGCTGGGTGAAGGTTTTTTATTTGCTACATGTAATTAATTGTAAATTAAATTTAAGGAGCAGGCCATCTGTAAAATATTGTCCACTGGTAGTTGGAAGCTAACTGATGTAAATCCAACACCCTTGACTTCCTACATGTGTCTACTCCTATGCCCACTGTGAAAAAAGTCCTGAATGCTTTTGCAGTATGGAGCATGATTTCAAATATATTGGGGTTTATATGGTCCAGCTGGAGGTTACAGAATTATTCTTGCATATTGCTGAATGAAGACCTTGGTGTATATGGAGTCCAGCAATTAAACACAGGGGCCACGTTGTGTCTCTCTTGGATCCTTACAGCTGTCAGCCCTTATAGATTAATGGCTGCCCCTTCAAGGTGGAAGCTTTTTGCACGGATTTCAGATTCAGGTATATTTCTGAACAATCTTGCTGCTGCCAAAAAGCTTACCTGGGCTTGCTTGCCCCTGGAAGACACTTGTACAGAGATGCCTGAGTGACGAGTTTCTAGACTGATTGGGAGTGCATGTAGTTGGGATGCTTTGCCATGCTTTGAAGGAAATGTACTTCTGTGGTGGCCACAGCTAGTAGGTTTCAGAACGATTCCTTCTAGTGGAAGGATTGTTGCTTCTGCTCAAATGGCAGGAGTCTGGGTTCGCCAGTTCAAAATCAGTTTTTAGCACAAGCCAAAGTAGGATAAAAATGAGCAGAGGTTGTTTACATCCTCAGCCACCTACCCCCCCTCCCTCTGTCAAAAGTTTGTTGAGACAGAGGTAGAGGGAAATGCAAGAAAACCATGTTTAATCTACTTATTCCAGGATTAACTCCAAAGGGCTTCTCTTTCTATCTCTGCATTTAGTTGACAGACTGTAGGTACTTACCTAATCCATGTAAACCACCCCAATACTTTGCTAAGCACTCTTAGGAACTTTACTCATATGTGTGGCAGGGCACAGCTGGGCAATGCTCCACTCCAGGGACCTGTTCCAGTTGTGAACCTGGTTGCCCGTTTCCTCATATATGTTGCTAATCCTGGTCTATGCAGTGACAGAACTGATAAAGTCTCCTGACTGGTAATGAGCTGAAGATCGTATCTTAGGCTTAGATATAAAAGAAACTCATGCAGGAGAAGAGGTCAGAATTTGATGGAGGATATAGCAGGATCTTCTGTCTTGCAACAGAACAAGCTAACCTACAGCAGAGATGGGGGGACTCCATGCATCAGAAGCGAATAGCTGTAGGAGAGTTAAAACTTCACAGGATGCCCTAATCCAAATCCATTTCTGAAGCAATGCCTAAATTTTTTTAAGTTTTTTCTAAATGTAAATAAAAGAATAGATTAGTTTTGGAATTCTGAACTAAAGTTATTCTTCTTATAAACTATTTTCTATTCTCTTTCCTGTCTCTGAGCTCTAAGTACTTTGGCAGAAGTTCCAGGGCACATGTGCCAAAACAGACAGCAATCAGTGCTTGTCCAGGGGCTGAGTGGTTGGGTGGCAGAGTCTGAGGATATTAGAGTATCTGCATGCCAAGAACGTTTCTCAGGGCCTAACCAGGAGCACTTTCTGGATTCTCTTTAGACCCAGGGAAGTTTAGGAACACACAGGTCCAGTGTTGAACAAAAAATTGGAGTTTTGTTGAACAAAATTTGTTGAACAAAAAACTGGAGAAGGATGGCTTGACAGAAAGCTTTGTGTTTTAGAAGCTGATCAGTATGTGCTAGGAAAAAAACTAAATGCATGTTAAAAATGCAGACAATTCAGCAGTTTTAGCTCTGTTCCAGTTAAGTAATTTCCGCATATTTTATGACATGTGTGTGCTTTTTGACACAAAAATTGTTTTGCATTGATCTTCATCACTATTGAAAGGCTTGAGACTGATATATCCAGAAGTCATGTTTTCTTTAATGCAAACACATAAATTTTACTTTAAAAGGCTAGTAATAAGAACAACTATTTCATTGCACCTACTTTTCTTCAAACGTGGAACAAGCACGCTTCATTTCATAGACTGCATGCACTAGCTACCTAAGGGTTGTCAATTATGTTACACTATAAAAGGCACAGCACTTAGGGGGCTGTCAATCAAGTCTGTTGTGAGAGAGATTTCAAGAATCATTATTCTAACACTAGTTATCAAATATAAAAATAAAGAAAATTTACGTAACAACAAACACAGAGGCATCATATTTCGTTTTATAGTGAAAGTGGTTTGGATTGAGCAAAAAATTAGTAAAGGTGAATCAAATATAGCCAGAGTTCTTTGCTTGTAAAGCAGTGCCCCTGTTTTGTTCTTTACCACAGCTTTCCTTCTCCATGAAAGAAGGTGTTACCCAGATTTTCACAGCATTATGGATCACAGCCCCACATCTCTTTCATCTTTTCTTCACAGTCTGAGGGTTGCTAGTTGGTTGGGTTTTCTCCCCCTCCCCAGCTTATGGGTATCAGTGAGCACTGCAAGGCATTTTGGGGAACATTCTTTTCTGCAGTATTATGTTCCAACTCTACCATAATTTATGTGCTTGGGTAGACCCCACTGAATTTACAAACAGCTCTCAGAAAGAAAGAGGACTTGTATGGATGTAATTTGGAGGCATCTGAAGATAGTTTTATACCACATGAATGCCAGAGTCAGCCCAAAGAGATCCAAACACAATGTCTGGGCCTATTTTTAGTTGGCAAGTGCTTTTAGAGTATGTAATGTGTCTTTGTCGTTTGTCTACCATACACTTTGCCTCCATATGTTTATCACTGTTGCTATTGCTGATTCAGTATTTCAATAATAGAATCATTTGGAGCTGTTCTTTAGACTGGGGTTTGCATCAGACTTTTTTGTTCTTTGTATAATTAGACTAATTTCATTACTGATCCTAGCAGCATCTTTGAGTCAGATCTGGCATTATATCTAGAAATTGTGCCTATACTTCTAAATAAAAGAGACCTAAGGATTGGCCTAGAGACAGTGACCTTGATCGAGTCACATCAGCACTGATTAGGGAAAAGCCTTCCTTCCCTGGGAAGAGACCAGAATAGAACCAGAAATACAAATAGACACAGAGAAGTAGAAGTTTTATCCCTTCATCATGCAGAGGGAAATTTATTGCCATTCCCATTTCTGAACCGTTTCAGATTTGTAAACTTTTCATTATTGATTATTCTAAGGGCTAGATACATGCGTATATTCAGAATAAATAGGTGAAAGCAATAGTTTTTCAAATTGCATGTGCTTCCCAAGATTCATTTATAGAGAGGGAATAGACACTGTAAGTCCTGTCTACCTCACCAGATAACCAGAAAATACATCTCAGAAAAAGCATACTAGAAAATGGCCCCCTGGGACAACAGGAGGGATTTGCCATTGTACAGTTTATGGATGCTGCTGGAGGTTGTGAACTCCATCTGAATCCTTGTCAGACAGCAAGCTCCATTTTGTTTTTAAGGCTGGCATGCACCTTCCTGTGGCCTCTCTTCTTTCCTGGTGGATGAAATTTCACGCAGGGTGCGTGATGGTCAATGACCAAGCACTGTCCCATTGAGTGCTGTGGTTCCAGACACTCAGTTAATGCTGCTGAGGAGAGCAGGTTTTTGAGGACATGGTCATCTTGGCCACAAACTAGTCTGAGAGGAGACTGCATTTACCTTCTGAGAGCCGGATGGGAGCTGAAAAGTTAGAGAATAAAAGTGGTCCTCTCCATGTCTTTGGAGCTCAGGAAATGGCAGATCCAGGACCTTGCACTTTTCCATGCTCCTTTGGAGATGCTCTAAAAAGGACAAGGTGGTTATTCAGAATTAAATTCCTTACTCTCCTCAAAATGAAAATAATGACCAAAATACCAGCCAATTCAGAGCTGAAAAGGAAGTTTTAACTTTAACAGCCTTTGAACCAGTCTCTGAAATAAAGTACAAGAAATTATGACTTAAATGATTTCAGGTTTTAAAACATCCGCAGCAGCAGAAGCTTCTGAGTCATCAGGGCTTCTACAGAAAGTGTAAAGAAATACATGCAGTGCATCTTTACCAGAAATAACAAGGAAAGAGAATGACAAATTGGATCTGGATTAAGAAGGGAAAAAAAAGCACCAAGTGCTGCTGTTACTTTCTGACCATTATATTCAAACAACAAAGAAAATAATTTGCAGTTTTCTGCTGTAGAACACTTTACAGAATTCATGTGCCTGTATTGAATCTGTGTCAAGGCTATAAAGTGTCCAGCAAAACCACGTATCTAATATACTACAGATGTCTTACCCAGATGTTCTGAGCAAACAACTGATCATTCTTTTTGTCTTCTCTCTTACTGCAGCAACGAGGCAGTACCTAAGGTTTGCCCTGTGGGTGCCAGTACTGAAGACCCAGTCAGCGTGACACCTGGAAATCATTCTGCCGGACAAGTAGAAGAGCTTAGTCCACAATAATCTTGTGTGGGTGTCGCTGGAGAGGGAAGTAAGCATGGGAAGCTTCTTTAACATTCACACATGAGTGCAAGAGCTAACCCAAATGCAGAAATAGTACTCTGCTCTTGGAGACCTAAGCTCGCACCTGGAAAATAGTTTTGCTTACCAGTGTTTTATGCCTGCCTGGAGAACCTGTCAGCCACTGACCACTTTGGGCCAAGTTCCAACTGCAGGGAATAATCCTGAGGAGAAGAGCAGGAAGCACTTCTGAACACTTTCTCTTCTCAACCTGACCCGCAGCTTCTGTTTTGACATGTCTTGCTCTACCATCTTCAACCATCAAAGAAAGCACTTAAGAGGGCAAATGATGCGGTCTGGAGCTAACTCATGAAGTAGCACACGTAATTAAAATTATTATAAGTGTCAGTAGAAACTGTCTGAATCATCACCTCCTTACATATGAGAATCTAATACCCCATGTCAGCCTAAATCTAAACATCTGCAGCAAGCAACTGTATGTTTCAAAATGGGAGGCGAAACAGAGCGGAGAAAGTTGCAGATTTTCAGGGGAAGAAGAGAAGGAATCTCCAACTTCTGTGAGCATAGTCACAAAGTGTCTGATTTACTTACTCACTGATGACATAAGTCATGTGTCATTTATAATGTGCTGCCACAATCCAGCTGGACACAGTTGGCTGGCAGCAAATTATCCTGAACCTTGCAGAGGTAAGTAGGCTCCAGCATATTTTAAAGATGTCAGACATTTTGTCTCTCTGGCCAAGCCTTCCCAGTCATTTATAAAGTTACATGGAAAGGTCAATCTGTACTTAGATATACAATATGATTTAACCAGATTACATTATTTCCGTTCACTTTAAAAAAAAAAAAAAAAAAGAAAGCAAAATGCATAAACTTGTTAAATGTCTCTTGGGAGAGGACTTCACTGTCTCCTGGGATGTGATTGCTAGTTTTACAGTCTTCTGGATACATTAAAAAAAGTTAATAAAACAAGAATTTCAGGAAAATTTTCTGTTGGAATCTGGAGATTCTGAGCAAATATGAAAAAAAACCCAACATTTTTTAATGCAAGAAGCCTTCAGAAAAAAAGTCGTTTTCAAAATGGAGTTACCAGGGGAAATGTGATACTATTCAAAATAAAAACTATAGTTTCAAACACTAAAAGAAAAAGGGGGAGGACTCAACTACCCGTAGCTCTTCTGTTACGTGAAATTAAATGAGAAATTACTTGGTAAAGCGTACTGAGGATAGCATTCACTTTTTAAACACTTCATTGGAGCCTGCAAATAGTTGGCCTTAGAATGAGGAACAAGCTTAGGGAAACAAAATTTTTTTTGTCTTTTTCTGTTTAAAATTTTCTGTAAATGATATGTAGTTTAATTGTTACTTTAAATTGTTTATTTAGGTATATTGAAGGAGGTTTTAAGCGCCTTCTAATCATTTTGAAAATGCTCACAAACACACAATGGTCTTCCGATTTTTTCTCAGATTAATGCAAATATTTGATGTATAAAATCAGAATTGTTTGACATTCTTAAGAAAAATCAAATTTTTGTCTTCTCATGTTCACATTGGAAATTAGATGATAAATATTTTGCTTCTTCACTCCAGTAGTGGAACAAATGTAACAAAATGAATTAGCATATCTGAGTGAATCTTCTCCTTTCATATTAGGGGACTTTTCCAAATTCTTAAATCTTCTTTGTAATATTCGGTAGACCTCTCATTTAAGGTTTAGTTCTAGATGATGCTGTGTTTTAGCTGATAGAATACACAGAACAGCTTATCACTCTCACTGAGTAAGGGCACTGATGTTACTGTTAGAGAATATGGTACTCCAAAAAAGTAAAATTTAGGAATTTTCAGAAGTTAAATTTAAGATCAGTGAAGAAAATTAATGGAAATGTAGAGCAGAAGATTGTAAGAAAATTGAATGTAAATAGCACTGCATTTTTTGAACCTGGACATACTTGTAAAAATATGGGAGGATTCCATTCTCCTGAGCCAAGACCAGAACTGTTCTGCCGTATTTCTTTAAAGTACTTCTTATTTGGTGAACAAAGCTGTTGCCATTAATGATGCACTATTCAATACCATTCACCATAAGAAGAGATTTGAAAACCAGGTCCTAAGCGTTTCCATTATCAATTAATGGATTTTTTTTCAGGCCACAGACCTCCAGCCTGAAGTAGAAGATAGCAGCTCTGCCACAATGAGGGACCATCCTCAGGAGCCCTGGAGATTGGCCTTCTCCCTCACAACTGATGTTTGCCTGGCCAGCAGAGATTCATCAGGTGCTTTGTCAGGATGGCAAGCACAGTAGTGATTAAATGTTAAATCCTAGCTACGTTTTGTGGGTGCTGGCCAATAGTTGATTTACAATATGAAGTTATGTATATGCAGCTTGCAGCCTTTTTGAACCCTGCTAAAGATGTCTGAACAAGCTGACCCAAAAGAGGAGCTGTAAAAGGGAGCGGGCAGGGAAGTATCTTCTTTTTACTTAAAAATATGCTCATTGCACCAGACTATATCGTGCTCATTTATGCTAAAACAAGTAAGATCATAGCCAAAAAGCAATGAAAAGAATTAAAAGAATAATTAATATTCCCTCTTTTGTACCTATTCTGCGCTTACTTTATAATTTGTAGCAGATGGAAGCCAAATGTTTTCAAAGAATCAGGACCAATTTTATAAAAAGATGGTTCATCTTTTCAAAATAAGTTCTCCTTAGACTGCCAGTTATACTTAGGATTTTAATCTATAAAAACATTACTGCTGGAACATGATAATATTTTTGGTAGCTCCAAGTGAATTCACATTCTTGAGCCTTTCTCCATATTCCATATCTGATGATTCTTCCTTTTCACACCACCATCTCATTGTTTTACTTGTCTTTGGAAAAATCTAGAAACCTTTGTGCCACAGCAATATTCTCACTCTCTGCTAACAAGCTGTTATGGTTCTATTTGTGGTAGAGTTTCTTGATTTAGAACAAAATCTGTTTTTTAAATTTATTTTATTGCGTGGACATATATAGTACATTATGAGTAATCCTAACACAAATCAGTAGAGATGTCTGTCTTTTTTCTTACTTTAGAATTAAAGAATTTCTAAGTCAATATTTAAAGAAATGGAAGTGAAGATATGGAAAGAAAATAAACAGAACTGAGTAAAGTAGAACAGAAAAGGACGTTGACGAAATATGCTTTCTCTTAAGTGACAATTCCAAATATGCATTTAGGAGTAAAAATAAACAGATGATGGTGGTGAGACAGAAGCCTGTGGCAGAAAGGAAGCTATAGTGTGTGTCCAAAACACATAAATAAACAAGACTGAGGATAAAAACTCTTATTCAGAAGTGCACAGAAACAATTTCTTAAATACATCCTTAGGTTGCTTAACCAAGGATTCAAAGCGTCTAATATCAAAAGTACAAAATACAGATGAATTGTATTTAATTGAAAAATGCAATTCAACGTTTCAAGTGGCAAGACTATCTTAGAGTTTCTAACTGTGATTTATCCTGATTTTTGCCTCAAGTAAATATCTAGAAAAACTTCTGAAGAAAACAGAGAAGAATAAGTATATTCACAAAGTGAATTTCTGGGATAACTCATCTGGCAAATAGACTACCACTGCAGGGAAACCATTCTTTCTTGGAAGGCATCTCATACATTTACTATTGCTGTGAGGAGAACTGGTATGTCAGTGCTGTTGTAACAGAGGCAGCTCCTGCTTCTTAAAGATAAGTGGAGAAAGTCACACAAGTTGAATGAATGTGTCTATAGACAGAAGAATTTTATTTGAGAAGTTTTTATACATGTAAGCTCCGAAAGAAAAGTTCACAAACCAGCCTGTTATGATGATTTCATAATGGGAGTTTTTCTAATTGAGTACACAGTTTTTGAATTGTTGCCATAATGAAGGAATGGTTTATAACAAGTGGTTTTGAAACAAACAAATGCTTTCTCTTACTTTGGTAACAGGGAAGAACAGCTAGTGTTAATGCAATTCTATGCTGAAAAAAGTGTGCAAAGTTAGGAAGTAGGTGATACTACTGTTAAGTTGTGAAGGAGGGCACATCATGTGTACTTTGTGCTTCACATTTTATGATGCCAGAAGTTAAATGCATAATACAAAATTGCAGTAGCTGAACTATATGATAATTATGATAACTGGGGACATTTCTCTCCAGGGAGTGAGCTCTAATAGTTAAGAAGTGACTTGATGTTAAAATAAAAATCTCACTGTGCAATGATTAATTAAATAAAAGGTATCCAGGAGGTTTATTGCATAGTAGCAAGGGACATGATTTGTACTTTCTATGGGCCACAGTATGTATTTATTAAAAACCGTATCTCTGTTTACTGGAAGTTAAGACTGCAGTAGGACATACCCTTTCATCTGAAAATTACAACTGTGGAAATGAACGCCTAAGTGGGAAGATGTATAACCCTTTTCATTTTCATATTGCCTGTAACAGCAGCAATCCTGTGCTCCATGATTCTTCCATTTCCACTTCTGATAGCCACGAAAAGCAATAATTGCCTCACTTGCATCAACAAATGTAACTCAGGCTAACAGCAGCACCCATGGACAAGGTATTGCTCTCCAGAGGTATGTCAGAGAGTGCCCTGGAGTTCTGAGGGTGAAGGAGGTGGTCTGATTCGTCATTCACTCTCTCAGTGTCTCTAGACCTTTGGAGAATGTCTCACATCTGGTCCTGAATTTGTGCAGAGGTCAAGTTGGTAGGTACTTAGACTGTGTTTGGTGGTAAGCAAAGCATCCTGGGTCCTTGTTCTGGCACTGAGGCCAACTGTCACAGAGTGACTTTCAACTACACTAATAAGGCTCTTACCCTTCAGCAAAGAGCATCCACATCCACACTGCCTGCTGGAAGTGGTTCCAGGGCTGTACTAATTCTTGAACTATGTTTGGCAAAGTCCTTTATGGCACAGACCGAAGCTGTGCCTGAAACTATTCCAACTATAGAATACTATAGACTTAAAATTAGATCAATTAAGCTGTTTCTCCTCAGCAACCTATGCTTTTTGATCCATGCTGAGCCACCTCAGGTCAGAGTGTTTTCCTCATGACCTTTGGACTGAGAATACTGCCATAGTTTTTAGGTTCTGGATGTATTAAGTGGTGTTTAGAGTTAAAGTGTGTCTTTTTCAGAGCCTTGTTGTCAGGCCTAGTAGAACAACTAGCTTTTGAAATCTCTAAGGACAGATTTCAAACAAAAATAGCCTGGATAAACCAATTGCTACAGGGAATGGTTTCCAAATTCAGGGTGACTCCTCTGAAATTCACCCCCTACAAGACTCCTCTTCTTTAAAGCAGAGACTTCTAGCACAAGTCCCTCTGCCTATTTTGGTTGATGCAACACACGAGGCAAGCAGTTTAAGAACTGAGGCAGTTGATCTGATGTGCACAGACTGACACTGAAAAAGAAGACCCAAGTGTTTTTATCCTACAATTATGTTCTTAATTGACTCATCGAAGTTATTTTTGTTGTATTAACTTAGAGGAGTATGATGATGACACAGTGATGAAGCCCATTTCTCCTAAGCAGACTATCCATGATATTTGTTTGTTGTCTTTGTAAGTACATTTTATTAATGGCATATATTTTACTATGTAGATGATACAATGTTAGAAGCTGCTTTCCACACAGTTTATTCTGAGATTGTATACCATAACCTTGCTTACTTTGATATGAATACTACTTGAGCTTACAGTGGCAGAGAGATAGTTATCTCAACAGGATAGTAAAAGAGCTGATTACTTCCTAAAGCACCTCTTTAAATCAGGAATCCTCACAATAAAATGCCTTTTATGAATCCTTTTAATATTAGAGCATTCAACAGTTAATCACCTTCAAAAAGAATAGTTACTGTGGTAAAGGAGGAAATATCCTTCCTCTTTCCACTGGTACTGCATCCTTATTTGAGATTTAAATGCAGCTTTGGTTTAGTATTTTTAAATGCCTTCATTTAATAACTAATTCAAAAAGGGTTTTTTTAGCAAAGTTGAGTAGAAAATAAGAATGCTGAAAGCCTCCTCTCAGTCTAGACTGCTATTTTGTGTGTATGGAGGCAAAATGTTTGATGTCATTCCTGAATAATGTTCAGCAATGTTTTATCCATCAGAGTTATCCAAACACAAGCAAAGGGCAACTCCATATTTCAGTGACCTGACTAGTCCCTTTGTTGGATGGCCAGCTCCACTTAGCTGCAGATGGCCATATGATATAAAAGTATAAGACATCTCAAAAGGAGGTGATGTAAGCTCTGGAATCTATTTTTGCAGTCTGTGCTCATATTTGCTACTACACACGTGATCTTGTTCTCACTAGGTAAGTTCCAAAAGTTTACATCAATTAATTTTGTTTGATCTATGTAAACTAGAAAAAAATCTCTGAGGCTGACACTTGGAATCCAGTTCAAACTTGTTTAGCTTAACTTCTCTTAATTAGAGACCTAAGTAAAAACAAAGTAAGAGTAAAATCACTTCCTGTGCACCACTGATGGATGTGTCTTACATGAATTATCTGTGCTTGAATTACACTGTTTGTATAAGCTCTGCTTCCATGAAAGCAACCACACCGTGAAATAACACTAGAGTTTGTTTTGTCCTCACTATGTTTGTATGTAATGCTAACAGTTGTGGATGGGCATCCTATGGATTTCTTTACTGCAGCAAGCTGCAAACCAAAACAAAATGAAACATCCCCAGTTAATTGTTTTTAAGAAAAGGCTGACCTCTTTAGATGAGCAGAAGGCACTGAAGGACTGTATACCCTTGAAGTTTTCCCATGGAGCAAACATATGTCCCTGCTACAGGGGGATCAATTGTTAGACTGCATCCATTAGTGGGACAGCTAGTTAGCGCCACAGGATTCACCACGATAGAGCTAGGATCCTATGCATGAGTTAAAGTTGGACAACATTTAAGCTAAAGTTACCTTTGCAGAGATACTCTTGCATATGCTTCACAGTAAGGTGGAGATCTAGTCTAGCAAGATCCCTTATATTGCTCAGATCTGCTTAGTGACAATAACATGTCAGATTTGGGATGAGCTCGCCTGAGTGGCTGTGTCTGCATGTACTTTTGAGGTCGGGTGCCTGCTCGCAGTGATAGTCTGCGTATTTTTCTGAGCTTTGTTTTGTGATATGTCCCATTCTACCTATGCTCTGACATATGTATAAAACTTAGTCATTACACTAAAGATGTAGCAAGCGTGGGTAGAGCCCTTCTCAAATCTTCGTTCGTGAAGCCTAGCCATGATGATGATGATGATAACACTAAAGATGTATCTTCTCTGCTCCAAAGTTAAAGAATAAGAAAAATGTAACAGTTTTCAGGACAGGTTAGTGAAAGTGGCAGTTCGCTGTTGGGGGAAATTGAAAATAATAGCCAGCCTTTGCAAATAAGAAAAATCTATGTTTGGGAGTCTAAATACAGATTTGCTCACTTAAATGAATGGCCTGAGTTTTGGAGGTGCTGAGTTGATCCAAACTCTCAATGTTTGAAAGTCATCCTCAAAAATCCGTCCAATTGCTTTCATGTCTCTCTGTGGAATGTAGTCACCCAAGTTTGACAGTTTTGGCTCTAAGGTTTAACTTGACTGAAAACAAACTGGCTTCAAAACTGTAGGGGAGGTTAGCAGCAGCTGCTCAAACCTATGTATCCAAGAAAGTAAATCTTAAAATGTCAAGTGAATTTCTTCTCATGAAGTCAACCGGCAATAAACAGGAACAGAGACATACCAGGAAAGGTAAAACGAGATCTCAGTCTTCTGTTTCTTGCTTAGATGATGCCTCTGAGCAACCCTGCCCAGGGTCAGGGTCCCAGGTGGACTGCTGTACAGGAACCTGAGGTGTGTAATTTTCATAACAACATCTATGGTTTAGGTACTGCTCTCTTGAGTTCTCAGTGGAGGAACTCTGAGCTGGCACAATGATAAACTCTGCATCATCCCTCTTCAAAATAAATGAAAATCTTACAGGAAACAAGAGCTGCCCAGGCTGTGGCAGACTTCTAGAAAACTGCTGTGGACGTTTGCAATGCTTTGTGCATCTGAGGATAAAATGAAATTTAAGGTAGAAAGATAAAGGTAGTAAGGAAGATTTTCAATTGAATTTGGTGCTGCTGAAACTCAAAAGCTGAGACCAGAATTAGTGAACCCTTTGGATTTAAGTATTTGAAATTCTAGCATAAAATTATCTTTCAGTAATGGAAAAAATAGAAATTAATATTGAAATGATTCTGCATTCAGGAAGTGCAAATCTGTCTTCAAGTTCATTTAGCAAAGTGACATTTAAATTACTATGAAGAATTGTGTGTGCTATATGTTATTTGTAATTTCATAAAATGTTGGGATGAGATTGTCCTGGGATCAGCATGTGATTAAACTGATTATATACCTTATATAACATGGTATGCTTCTTATTCAGTCACAATCAAAATACAATCTACTTTTATTAATATAATAATTTAGGTGTCATAACTGAAATCTCAGTTAAATATTTTTTAATTTCTATTCACAGCCTTTTTTTCTCTGTTAACACAATCATTCCTCTCACCTAAAAAAAGATTCTACTTTTCCCATCACCACGATGGCTGACATCTGCTAGATTGACCCCTTGCCCCTAGCAGCAAAGCACTGCTATGTAGAAATGGACGACAGACAGATGCTCTTCTCCTCATTCTAAAGAACTTTAAAAATATGGATGGGTGCAGAAGAGGGCACCAAATACTAACTGTCAAAGCAGACACTGTTTTTCTCTCCTTTACACCCATGCTGAGTATTTTTCTTTTGCTCACTCCCAACCCCCACATATGCATATGTGTCTTAATACTCAAAATAAGCCTTACTATTTTATTTTGAGTCCAGGAACACTTGCATCCAATTTCCTTCAGGCCTGTTGATCTTCCTTTTCTGCTGTGAAAACAAGGGTGTGAGTATCAGAAAACTAAAGAATATGCTACTGTAACCCACACTGGCACAGTGTGTCTCTCCCGACTGCCATCTTTAAGCTCAGGCAGCAGAGGTTAAAGCCACTAAGCTCAGAAGCCCACATTTCAGTTCCTGCTACACTTGCTGTGCCACCCTGGGTGTTATACAAGGAGGGCTTTTAATGTAATGTGAAGACTGCATAGTTAAAATTACCTCCGGAAATTCCAAAATTAAGATTTCTGGTGTGATATGTTAATGGGACTATATTGCACAGCTAGCACCTTCTGCATTTTTATTGCTTTTATAGTTAAGGTTATTATCTGTCATACGTGCATTCTGACCCAGTTCTTCAAAGTCAATTGAAGTCAAAAAAGTCAAGGTTTCATCACTGCAGTCTAGGGGTAATTGAAGAATTACATGGTCATGATAAGGTGCAGAGGCAGAGCAGAAGGCAGAAATGATGACTTTACCTAGCTAGGATTCCTGTTGTCCCAGGACCATGGAATCAAACTCCATTGTTGTTCTCTTGTCCTGGCCATGTAAATTTAGTTTTTACTTTTTCTCCTACGTTGTGGCTGGATATCTGTAGTCTGGCCCATAATAACTTTCATGGAAAACAGGAATCCCAGCTTAGGATCCCTTTGGACCTGAGCAAGTGTAGTTTTCTTCAGGGTTAATAGAGCACTGAACTATGTGGGAACTAACTGCCCAGTTTGTGATGTATGATACCAAGGCTCTTGAGCATGTACAGAAGAATGCTTTGTTTTGGTGTCTAGGAAACTTTGAAGCTGAAAGCAAAGGCAATGGTAGATGTTGGACATATGTAAGGCAGTTATGCTGTTCTTGTTCAGAGACTTGAGAAACGAGCTGATGTTGGTGTGAACTGAAAAAATAATGAAAATGAAAAAATAAATGTTACTATAGGAATATGGATAACTTTACTGACAGTAGAATATTTTGGACATAAATGTGTTGAACAATTTAATTTTATCTATTTGTCTTTCAGTCTATCTGATAATAATAATATATGAGCTGACAGAGGCATGGAAAAATTTATTCACACTTTTCCATACATGGGGAAGAAATCTGTAGAATACCCTTTCATCAGAACTGCATGTAGTTACCACTGTGCAGACTCATAACTCAAGCTTTGCAAAAGCTTGAGAAACAACATGGGTGCTAGTAGCTCAAAGTAAGGGTGTCTAAAAACCTAGATAAGCTACATAACACAGACTTCTCTGTAGATTGACAGTGGTGCTCATACCACTGATGCTAAAAACCACAATAAGGAGTAGCTGTCTGTGTGTGTTCATTCCAGGTACTCCTCTATCAAGTCACTGAGGGATTTCTTATGATCTGTTGCAGATTTGAGAAAGGAAAGGAGTCTTGGATAATAGCTGTACAAGCGTCACAGTCAAGTCATGGAAAGCTAAGTGCCACTGAAATATATTTTGACTTCTACTGAAAAAATAATTCTTTTAGACTGCAGCTTAACTTTATCCTTTTGCTTCTCTCTTCTGATTTCCATCTTAGTTCCTGATATAAACTACTGGTTTCCAGTTTGCTGAATCTTCACTGCCTATTCCTACTTGACCTATCAGCACTGCCATTATTTTGATTCTTGCAATCAGTTGTCCCTTGAAACCACAGTTTCAACCTGCTTACTATATTTCCTAATGAGCACTTTCACCCCTTCACTCAAGCTTTCTCTCAGGAAGAACTCCCAGCAGATATCTGTAAACTTACCTCATTCTCTGCTTTGAAAGCATGATGCCTGCAACACACATAGCCACAATCAGGCTGCTGGCCATGACGCTGAACAACGTCAGCTCACTCTTTCTTTGTGTTTCCATCTCAATGTCTGTGTTCCCACTACTGTCTCTAGTTTCATGCTTAGACTGTCTCATCCTTCAGGCAAGAGGACTTTTTGTGATTTGCTGGTGCAGTGCATTTTCTTGCAGAATAAAGTGGGCTCCAGGTAAGAGTATAAGTCAACACACTTTAGCTGATTGTCTTAGCAATCACTGTACTCCCCTGCACAGGCAGATTGTCTGTCATTTCCTGTACTGGATCTCCAGGATGCTGGTGGAGAGGAGAAGAGGGATGGTTCAGGTGGCCCCTCTGACCCAAACTGTTGTACAAAGGATTCTCCGGAGCAGATGGAAGTGAAGGCTGAGTCAGGTCAGGTCCAATTTTCTCACTGTTATAATGGCCCTTTGGTCTGCAAGGAAAGTTAAAGCTGCCTTCCACAGCTTTTCTTTGGAAGCCGCTGCCTGGCGATATGCCCCATCTGCTTCATCCAGGCAGTGAATCAAGCCTGTTGTACTTAAACCATTGACCCCTACTATGAGAAATACCAGAGAAGAATAGACTTTAACTAAATCTTTCAGTAGCACCCTCTCCCCTTATTTTTCTCCCTCCCTCCCATTGTTTTGAAGCCAAGTCACTTTTTGTTTGCTGGAGGAAGATTAAACAAAGGAAGCCACCAGCGGCGCTGGGGTTTTTGACACACGTGTTGTCTGTATCCCTCGGGCAGCCTTCCAGCAGGTATACCCGTACAGCTGCAGAGCCATTCACAGCCGAGCCATAAAACTGCTGGCAGGTCTCACCATCTGTGAGAAAGACTGTGTGAGAACTTCCCTCTATTACTGTGCGGCTTTCAAGACAAATGTCACTGCTGACCCCATTAAGATAGCCAACATTCGAGAAACAGCATAATGTATCACAACGCTGTTCTCTTTTCTGTCCTGGTAGAGTGAGTCATGAAGTTTTGTAGATGTTCTCACATGGAAAAATACTTGAATGCTTATGACATTTTAACATCGCAAAACACTGAGTAATTGTGAGACTCTTCCTATTGACTGTCTGGCAATATAGCAAAGCTTAGGGTGGAAACTTGCAGAATTTTTAAGCTATGCTGCTACCATTACAGGAAGGGAGAGGGAAGAAAAGCAAAGCTGACCCAAGTGCTAGCACTCAGAATCTTGTTTGGTAGCCTGGCACAGTCTCTGGAGAAAAAGAACAGTGTCCTCTGTATCTAGTCCATCACCCACAGATTTTGGCCTTGCTGTTCACAAAATAAAAATGCTTTCTTCCTCAAAATCCTTACCAACAACTCTCCTGCCCAACAGTGTATGAATTTCATTTCTAGCTGATTCTGAAAGATATTGAAATAAAAGTCATTTGGAATGGTACCTGACTGTTGCAAGCAAGTACCTGTAGCTAAGCCTAGGGCCTCCCTACAAATTATTGTTTCAGGTACCTCAATTATATAGAGCAAAGAGATATATTTCTTCTCTGGCTGATCAGTATTCAGGTTACACAGCTAGCTAAACGTTGTTGCCCAAACATCTTTACTTTCACGGGAAAAAGTACATTTAAGTATGAAAACCCAAATCATTTTATACAGACAAGTTGGAGAGGAAAAGAATCTTAAGCAGTATAAGTTTCATCTGTAGCTATAATCAATGTGGACAAGGGGAAATAACTACTAGGTTACTAGTTCAAAGGCCACAAAAATCAGTGAGACATCTTCCATTGCCTTTGGTGGATCTTGGATCATATCCCAAAAGATGACCTCTGACTTGACAAGGATAGTTACTAGCCTTTTGTTCAGTTTAGTGATGCTTAGTGAACATGACTAAGGCATGTTTGAGCAGTCCTAGGATGGTGTGAGCAGTAGTACGATTTAAAGAGGTAAAAGTTATCTGGCATTTTTTAAACATTAGCTCACACCCTTCAAACTTTTGAATCCAGATGCAGCTAGCTGTTACGGTTGTGTTAGCCATCTGGTACTATAGTCTTTGGCTGAAAACAGAAGCAATACGTATCACCACTGTGTTTTGTTTCCAGGAAAAAGGAACGCTGTTTTTATGATCATCCATTCATTTGGTATCAAGCACATTTCACACATGAGTTAACTGGAGACCTGCAGTTGATGTATTCTGTGGTAAGAAGAAGGGCTTTGTATGGCTGATGGTAGAAGCAGAGGGAAAGGTTGCAGTCTCAGAGTAACTGAATATAGTATCATTGGGTTTCTTAGCTTTCCCTTCATAAAAAGATTCTTTTTATAGTGGCACATTGTCTCAAATAACAAAAGGGTTTGCACTTTCTGGTTCTGCAGTTCAAAGCAGATAACATCTTCAGCTATATTTTGCTAAGCATAAAAACATTTGTAATTGCTTTCCACTAACCTTCCCAGCAAACTACAAGTAACGCGATTTTATATACTTACTCACTTGAAAGCATTTTATTTTGTTCAAATAACAGATGCCTGCAAAAAAAATTTACCAGCAATAAAGAGCAGAAAGGAAACTGTGAAGGCAAAGGACATGGTGGCTGCTTAAAAACGTTATTCTTGGTGCACAGCAGCACCAAATTACATCATCCAAGGGAACTTCCTGGCTTCTGATTGCAGGGGGGTGGGATTAGATGACCTTTAAATGTCCTTTGCAACCAAAACCATTCTATTATTCTGTGGTTCTGTCCAAGGAGACACAAAATCTTTCTGAGAATAAAAGGAATAATACTGCCACCATACAATAGGGGACACCAAGGTCTCCTATATCTTTCTATATCCTGGCAATAGGGGTAGGGTTGGATCAGGTCTGTTACCTCAGGTTTCTCTATGTCTCCTGGAAAAACAGTGAGCACCCAAAAGGATGGAAGAAGATAACAAATCCTGGGTTCACAGTTTGTTTCTTTCTTTGAGCAATGCACAGAGCTAGGAAGAGATACAGCCCAACAAACATGCTCAGTTATTGCCTGCCTGGCAGCAGTTGCAATCAGCTTTTTGAAGGATACAGTCCAATTCCCTGACAGGTTGCCATTAAAAATGCCCCCACTCTCTATTTCAATAAACAAACCTGTATTTCTGCCAGGTTGGTGTATGGATCCCTTCTCTGCTCTCAGTTACATGCAGGTGGATCTGCACTGCTCTCAGGAGAGAGGCTCACTGCTATGACTGTACTCCCAATAAGCTGACTAGCATGGAGATTTGTCCTGTGCCACGCTTCTTTATCTGCATAAGAAATTTTGCACACTCAAGGGTGTGACAAGATACCTGTCAGCACTTACTGCCTGGCAATTTTACTCCAGGGCTATTGATGACCAGGAGATGCCTAGGAGGGCCATGTGGCCTTTTCCTGAGCTGTCACTCAGCTAAGGATGATCCTGCATCCCACAGTGTTCAAACACCCATCTTTACCTTATGCGTGTCATCCAGCTATTGCATATCTTAGGTACCTGTCATCTCGGTATCTAAATCCCAAAAGAACAACTTAAGCAACTGAGGGGAAGCTGGAACTGGGGGCAGATTTCAGTGGAAGCTACTCATCCTAACCCGCTGAGGTGTCTGAAGCACTTCCACTGAGGTATATATATCTAAGTACTTGAATAGCTTAAAGGATCCGGGCTTAAGTGCTGATGTGACTATTGAAAATGGCTCCTACGTCATTTATGCTTTATTGAAAAAAATTAAGTTTTAAATACAGGGAAGCTTCAGAAAGACTGCAAATATGCATATATAGCTGCACAGCCTTCTCTGAGCAGCAGCAACTTATACCAGTTAGTATAGCTGCTCACATCTGTAAGAATGAACAGATCAATGGGCCAAATAATGTAGATTCCTAAAAACCCACTGGAAAAATATTTTAAGGGGTTGAAGCTAACATTATAACAATGTGAGTTTATTCTTGGGGTCAGAAGAGTCCACCACATTGCAGGCAGATTAGCAGGCAGCTGGATTGACCGTGTCTGTTAAGATCTAATAGGACATTCTGTTTCTTAATAGGTCAAGCTTTATAAATCTGGTCTTCAAAGTGATCTTGGAAAATGTTCTGCATGGGCAAGCTCTGCTAGGGCTGACACACAGGGCTCTGCCTGTCCTTGGAAATGGCGAGCTGCAGCATGGAGGACGGTAAGCTCTGCTGTTTGCTGTTTGCCTACTGCCCCCTCACAGTCCAGCTGACTGCCACTCAGGCACTCTCCAGCATGTCTGAACATCCCCAGGAATATGGCTTTCCATATGATCTGAAGTGCCATGCGGCAGCTGTGCCTGCAATCCTGCAGTTGGCGCAGCAGGCAAGGCTGATCTTGAGGGCAGACTTTGGCAGGCAAGAGAGACATCCCCTCGAGGGAACCTCCATGTGTTTCATTGAGAAGGGAACTGTGCCTTTTACACAGTCTTGCTTTTGCCATTTACAGTTGGTGAGCAGTGAGGGTCAGACTGCCTGCCTGTGGTGTACCTGCATTGTAAAACATCAGATCTTCCTTGGTTTTTTCTGTCTGTGTCTGTATTTGTGCTGCATGAGTCCACTGTTCCTTCTTGAAGAAGAACCCTTGCTAGCTCAGGATTAAAAGAGTCCCCGGCTCTGCCTTCCAGCAGACAGAGCTTGAAACCTCCTCCTGCAGCTGCCTCTGTTTTGCACTTAAGTGAAGCAACAGCTAAATCCTGTGCCTCATCCTCTAAGTGGCTGGCAGTTTTTCTAGCTCTGGAAACAGCATCACTGATAATTAAAACAAGAAGAAAGGGGAGAAGAAAAGAACGAGTGAGTGACATGAGCAATATCCAAAGCAAATAAGGAAAGTAATGGCATAAGGGGAGGCAGCAGGTGAGCTCCTCTGCCCTATTCTACTGAGGGCCTCATCCATCCTTCCACTGCCATAGATTGGCATGGGAATGTGATGGGGAGACAGCCACATTTTGAGGCTAATATACATCCTCCATCCTTCCCATCACAGCTGCATCTGGCCCTGCGGTGGGTTATCCTCTCTCTCCAAATGTTCAAGTCATTATCAGTTTGACAAATCCAATATATATAGAAAGATCTCCAGGCAAAATCTGTATTTCCAGAAAACGAGATTCCTATACCATCTGCAGCTAATTGTTTCATACCATATTCATCTCAGTCCTGCTGAGCCCACTCTAGGCCTGCTGAGCCCATCACTTACCCTGGTTTTACACTGGAGGAGCTGCACTGTCTTCAGTGTATTAATGTGATTAACACTTTTGTGTGCAAGACCAAAATCCAGGGTTGAAGGAGCATCGACCACTGCTGCAGATCAACCTCATCATCACCTTAACACTGACAGGGATGTGCTTTGGTGGCAGGCAATGAGTCTGGCTTTCAGGGGAGAGAGACAAGAGGCAGCCAGCCAAAATTCAGGTTATGGTGAGGAGGGGAAAGAAGGGTCATGGCCTCTGAAATCAGATTCAAACCACAGGGCAGAGAGATGCCCACTGCAAAGGGTTGCAGCCATGGCCCTGCGCTCACCTCTCACCTAGGGTGATTGGCAGCATTTCCCCTCATTCAAAATTAGAGAAAACAACAGAGCTCAGCAGTAATCTTGATTCTAGAGCCTTGTTGAAACTCTAGACACACATATCTGACAGATACAACAGAGATTAATGAGCCATGACCAGAAGTTTGATTTTTCTGTCAAGTGCTCCCATCCGTTTTTAATAAACAGGGGAACAATGTAAACTCCAGCGCCTGCTCTCTGCTGTTTAAACTGGGCAGGTTGCTTTTGGTACCATGTGTGTCTGTGCTGAGTTATGACTTAAAACCACTGAAAAATGCTGGGATTTTATTGGGGTTTTTTTCCCCCTGCTGGCCCTTTTGTGGCTACTTTTGTGATGAGCTTTACTCCTTCCATATTGTTTCTTTTCTCCTTGGCAGGGACTGTCTGGTATTTTACCACTGGAAACTGTCAAATGTAATATCATGTTTACAGCTAAATGAGTTCAATTTAGTGTCATTGGTGTATTATCTGAAGTACGTAAGTGCCTAAAAAGCCCACTGCTTTGTTTTAAACAGTGCTCTGCTTTATTTTTTTATGGGGTTTTGGAACATGGTTTCCTCATCCTTTCCAAGTACAATAGGCTGAGCCAGCTAGAGTGAAGCCCGAGGAACATGTCATAGTCTCTTCGTGCTTCTGGATACTTACATTATGA
The DNA here is from genome assembly GCF_022539395.1 of Myiozetetes cayanensis. NCBI lineage: Eukaryota > Metazoa > Chordata > Aves > Passeriformes > Tyrannidae > Myiozetetes > Myiozetetes cayanensis. The sequence goes on along the minus strand of NW_026087742.1, from coordinate 88,595,843 downwards.
TCAGGCATTGCTCTCATAAAATAGTAATCAGTACATAGACATCTGAATTTGTCAGAAATCCCTGGTAAAGCAGTCCCTAAGGATTATATGCCACAGAAATGTGTTTGAGAATTTCTCTATTTTTATTTCTCACAAACCATGATAGAAACCACAAACAAAACAAAAGACTGTCAGAGGATGGTTTATACCCTAAGGTATTTATGGGAGGGGAAAAAGGAGTGAGAGAACACTGCCATAAATCTAACTCACCACAGAATGTCACTCTTGCTCCATGCAAATAAAACTGAAAGGAAATTTACCTGGTAATATAAAACCTGAGTCTTAAGGAAGGCAGCTCAGGGAGTAGACAGATGAAGTATGGCTATGCAGACATGAACGAATGGGTATGCACACCCACTCCCACAGGGAACTGAATTACTGAACAAAATACCTTTGCAAACTACCGGACCTCTGATCTGGGTCTGCACTTGAAGCTGAATCCTGCAGATGACTCTTTCCCAAAGGGTCTTCCCAAAGGATCTGGGTTGGAGGCCTTAGAGAAAGAAAGCCCCCTGGATCTTAAAAACCCTCCCCAGACCAAGACAGACATGTGCAGAAGGCCCTAGCACTTCAGTGTCCCTGCTGAAAATACCTGATAATTAGTAGGATTCTGGCTGTAAGTGAGGTCCTTTCTGGGATATGGGATCAGGACAACAGAGAAACAGCTAGCTATATTATTTCAAACAAAAGCTGTTCTTGAATAGAAAGCACTCTCAGTTTCAAAACATGAAATAAAAGCTGCCCTCAAATTGAAATTGTCCTTGACTTGATGCCGTTTTCAGCTGAAATTGCCACTAAATTTAACAGACCGATGCTTGGCATTTAATTGCCCCTGAAAAGAAGTCACTGTTAGGAAGGCACAATATCAAAAAACAAATCTTTTGGTTTTCAGTGAGGGCTTCATTTTGGGTAGCAGGTATCTGCTTCTCCAAGATGTGACCTTGACCAGACTAGGATGCAGAAGTCACCCATCCCTCTGTGCAAGAATGGACTCCACTGAGGTGCCACCTCAATGTAGAGGGGGAAGGCATCAGCTGCAAGGCACCTCTGCATTACTCCTTAGGGAAAAAAGCTTTCCTTGGAGTCTGGAATGAGATGGGAGAAGCAGAGTAGGGATTATTTCCTGGCTCCCCAGGGATGAAGGACTGAAAAATCCCCCCCTGCCTTCCAACTTGGTGAAGCTTCTCTGGAGAAGATACTAAAGCTTATGTGATCTGCCTGTGGTCTACTGAAAATACATTTTTATAGATCTGCAGAGGTGAAAGAAAATGGTTTTCTGCACTTATCATTTTTTGCATAACTGCAAGAACTCAGATGGGCTCCAAAAATGCAAATCTTGAAAAAAAAAAAAACAGAATATGAATAATAAAATACAAAATTAGATCAGATCAAAAATAGTTTAATTCTGAAATGTTGGACTTTGATAAGCCCTAAAGCGTTCTGACCTAAGTATTTTTCCTGGTGTTTTTGGTGTAATCCTACTTATTTTTTTAAAAAAGAAGCTTACTTTCAGTCTAAAAATTACATCTTTTTTTTTTTTGAAAGTATAGAAAGAGAGTATTCTGATAATTTTCAAAAACATTTTCCAATTGTATTTTAATATGGCATTTCCATTTTTAAAAATCCCATCTCCTGCCTAAGGCTTTGATTTTAACAAATTCACATTTTTCAGAGGAAAACATTTCCCAGAACACTTCCCAATTTTCTCTAATATTTACATCTGTTCTTCTCTGAGAACGTGTCACAGCTGTAGATCAACAGGAATCACACAGAACACGGTTGATTTATGGTCAAAGTAATATTTTTAAATCAACTTGTATTTAAGAGTAGTGAATAGCACATGTCCATATACCAGCAATGTATCATAAGGATTTTGTTCTGCTTTTATATTTTTTACATTTCTTTTGCATAATTATACATGATTCATGTGTGATTGTAATTTTTACAATTATTTTACATAATTACATGTTATTAGAGCTGAAATTTGGGCAGACTTAAAGACTGCAAGCCAGATCCTCAATTTTTCAGACACCCACCCTGATGGCATCATCTGTTTCCTGAGATAGGCGAAATGGACCGAAAGGGACTACTGTCCTCCGAAATCAGGACTACCCCATAGTGAAACATGGCTGTGAGATGGCAAGGAAAAGGAAATTGTTTGTCCCTGCTGCTTTTATCCTTAACTGCAGCTTTGGCCTTGTATCACGTGATCCCAGTTAGACACAGCACTCACAGGGAGTTGAACAAAATTCGTGGGAAGCTGCACACTGCTTTCCTACATCTGTCCCCTCCCAGCCTTCCCCTCCAGCCCCCAAACCACAGGCACTTGGATGCAAGGCAAACCTGCTGAGGGGCTTCCGTTTAGTCCCAGAATATTGATTCCTCTGGCAGAAAGTTCACATTTTTGATGTGCTTGGTAAATAAGGGGAGGAACGGTCCCGCACGCAGCAAAACATGGGCCATTTTCTTCACTTTCACCAGGCGCAAAGGCATGTTCTTCATAGGAGTGGTTGCTTGGTGGGACACACTACCCTCTGTGAAGGTGAATATTAATCACAGGTTTAGCTCCAGGGCTTTGCCAGCACCCTATTTTTGGCTGGGTTTCTGCTCCTCAGAGCTTGGGAGGGCCTCTGTCGGCTGAAGCGCACGGGGTGGGTACATGCCTTGCTTCCTTGGCTGGATTATCCCTCATCCCCTCTGCATTTTAAGAGATTTGGTGGGCCTGTTAACAGCTTCTACCTGTTTTAAGACCTGTGACAGGAGGCTGAATGGCTCGCTTCATGAAGCCCCACTTGCCCGCTGTTCCTGCTAACGGTGTTGACATGATTTATGTAAATCATAAAATGTGGCGGGGTGACCTCACGAGTGTCCAGCTCTCCTCACGCACGTCTCCGGGCAGAAGGGCTAGTATTTATAAACAGTGGTATATTCACGTCTCACTAACCTGCTTTATTTACACTGCTCGAACAGGGCTGCTACTGCACAAATGAAATATTATTCCCCACCATGTGCGTTTCGTTTTTCTGTCGGCTCTGTGTTTTCTTTCATGCGTTGCCCTCGCTGTTGGTGAGCTTGTTGGCAGCTCTCCCCAGCCCCTTGCTGGGGAGAAAGGAAAGGGGAGAGCGAGGATTGCTGCCATTTCCAGAGCAGTGTGGTGACAAACGAGTGCGGGACCCCAGGCCATCAGACTAGCAAAGCCTGCATTGGGGCTGCAGGCTGCGCCCTGGTTTCTGCAGGCTGTAGGGGAGCAAGGCTGTACCCCGCGCTAAGAACCGGCTGAGTTGCTGCGACAGCCCATCATCGCAGCCGAACCCTTTGCCTTTGCTTGCAGTGCCCCAGCCCGTCTCATGCTTCACTTGCTGTGCCGCTGCCGGTGGGATGCTGGCTCCTGGGAAATCCTGGTCTTGGCTGTGCTTTGATGAGGGTAGGCGAGAGTTAGTCAAGCTATAATCAAGCTTCTTAGGCATCTGGATATGGCTGAACCAGCTGGAATTTTCTAGCAAAGTCATCTTTTCACAGTCATTTTTAAGGAGATCTTTTTACTACAGCCTCCAAAGAGCTCATTTCTGGCTCATGAATTAAGAGAAAAATGTCTTCTCTCCCAAAATAACCACAGTAATGAACTCAACAATAAAATCTGCTTATCACCCTTCTGGTTTGGGGGCGCTTTTTTTTTTTCATTTTTTTCTTTTTTCCGCTAATTAGAAAAAGGGAAGGAAGGTTTAATGCTTTTTAAAATATCTTGTTTAAAGTTGTGTCTGGTTCATTATCTCACCAGCTTCTGCTGTTTTGAAAATGTGTTTTTTCTTTTAATTTTCTCAATGAGATGTTTATGGTAAATATTAACTTATGAACAAGTCAAGAAAATCAATAGCTGAAACTCTATCAACCTCGAAAGACTCTGCACATTTCAAAATGATCTCCAAGGCCTGAAGTTCCAGAGGAGAAAGAGCTCTGTATTGCCTTTACTGATGGAAAGGGAAAAGAATCTCATAAAAAAGCTTAATTTCTGTAAACTACACATACATGACTCTTCTTACAGCACTTGAACAAAATCACAGGGCCACAACTGCTCTCTGAATTCATATGCACATTCTGGCAACATCTGGCTGTGTGCAGGGATGGGACCTGTCTCTAAAATGGATCCTCCTTCTCCTGTCCTGTACTGTGATTCCCAAAGGAAGAAAATGCCTGTGTCTGGACAGGGAGGGGACAGTAAGCACTCTGACACATAATGGAGACAGGCAGGGAATACCTCTCCCTTGTTTGAAACCAAAGCAGGCACAGAGCTAAGTAAGGATCAGGATTTGGGCAGTCATTTATGTGCCGGGTACTCCAGGAAAGTTTAGCTGCCAGCCTGGGGTCGTGGGTTGTATGATGGGGGAGCAGCTCCGCTGGGGCCAGCAGGCACATCTGGAAGCAGACATTTGGCTTGCGGCTGCAGCCCATGTGTCAGGTTTGGTGTGTGTCTGGAAAAGTGTGCTGCAAGGACCATCACCCCCAGGACTGAGGCACAGAGAGTGGGAGAGCCAGATGGCTGAAAAACTTGCTAAGGGAAAGTACTTTTCTCTTTGTATTCTTGCATATCCTTTTACCTGGATATGTTTGTATCCTTTTACCTGTCCCAAGTTCACACCTGCGTTTGCTTTCCTCTCATAAAGATTTCCTTTGTTGTTGTTGTTATTCCCAGAATGTGATGGAGGACTTTCTGTTTGTTAAAGGCAAGGCTGTGGTAAGCTGCCCTGGTTTACTGTTTGAGATCACAAAGCATTTCAGTTATCTGTCAAAATGCACTTGTTGAAACCTGGGCCCTTTAGCTTTTCCCCATCTTTCAGAAGGTTTTATTTCTGGCCACCCTCCCTCACAGCAAACAGCACCTTTTTTTCCTATCAGTGGTGGGATTGACTATACACAACCTGCATAAATAGAGGTAGTAGAATCTGGCTTAGGGAAGTTTTCAATATTCTTCAAGTATATAATAAATTATTTCAGAAATCCAAATGATGCTGAAATTAAAAATTGCTCCGTTGAACCAAAGGGATATTTGGCTGGGAACCCCACATTTAGTGTTTGATATTTTGAAAAATATCAATATTCTCTTCAGCTTCTAGTTGAGGAACTGAGATCACGTTGTAATTCTTACAAGATGAATTTCCTGCTCTCACTCAAGGGGTTTTCCCCATAAAGTATGGTAGGAAGTGTGTTGAGCCTCATTAACTCTCATCTTGTTGCTGAAACAGCGCTGAAAACTGTCAGAGGCGTGTATTAGGCAAAGCTGCCTTGGCTGCGTGGACCGCAGTGAGAAGCTGCTGTGATGGGAGGTGAACCAAGGTACGGTGAAAAGCAAAAGGAAATCAAATATGATTCCAGAAGGTAGTTTGTCTCTGGCAATACATACTGTATCCCATCTTTCTTATGTGTCAGTACCTGACATCAGATTTCCTTTCCAAAATCAGACAGGAGTGAGTTGGGAACTAAGGAGGCCATTTCAGAGCACTATCCTGTATTCCTGTTATATTTTATTGAATGTCCACAAAATCTCTGTAATATCTTCATAGCTCTCAGAAGAAGTATTTTGCTCTTTGCGTCATCTGGCGTTTTACCTGGCACTGTTTTGCTTCTGTAGAGCTGCGTTTTACCTGGCACTGTTTTGCTTCTGTAGAGCTGTTTCACATTTACAGTGGAATGCAGGAGAGACTTTTCATTTGATTTTTACACACTGGACGTAGTTTTCCTTTATCCCTATCCCACTCTAGATCTCAGTGAAACAACTAAAAAGTCACCTTAAGGATCTGGCTCTGAAAACACTTCAGTATCTCCTAAAGGGAAGACAACAGGAGCCAGCAGTGCTCAGAATACTCAGGATACTGCGATCTCAGAGGACTAGAATGCAATCATGCACACACTCTGTCTGTTTTATTCCCTGGCTCAGGGCTGGGATAGCCCACATACATGACTCCAGATACTAGCAATATAGAGTACACTGAAAGCAGAGCTGGGCCAAAATATTCTTTTTGGACTTCTTCAGGAGTATGGGAAAGTACAGATTGAGATTCAGGGTGTAAACTTTCCCCATTGAAAGTTTGATAGTGTGATTTCTAGGTGGAGAGAGAAAGCTGAGGAAAACCTGTTCCCCTCCAGTGTATCTACTGCATAATGTGAGCAGCAGTGCTTTCTAACCCAGCACCAGAAATTCTGCCTCAGATGCTGTGTATGTAATATTGCTGACAGGAGAATAACATGGTATTGATGTCCAACTATTGCAGGCCTTAACCTTTTAGCCCCAAGGGACCATGGGCAGTTTCGTCTGAAGAGTGCCCATAGGGGCAGGCCACAAATTTGCAGGTGTGAAATAGTATTTGCAACTACAGATCACAAAGGTGCAAATGCCATGTTCTGGTCTTTTGCTCTGTCATCGTCCAGGCTGCAGGCAGAAAACCAGACACTGCACAGAACTCTGGTAAAACCTGTGATACTAATTGTTTGATAACATTCCAGTCAAAGGACATATGTCCTCCTGCTTCTGTGATGTACGTTTTCATTTTATGGATGGGCTCAGACGCTGCCTCTTTCTGGCAGTTTCTTGAGTCATGACCTTTAGAGTCTACGTGTGGCTTCTTGTTCCTTCTGCATCCAGCCTAGAGATTTTACAAACCTCTCACCAAGGGGGACAAATTACACTGACACCTGCATTCTTTTACCTTTCTATGTTCCCCAAGAGCTGTAATATTTACCAACAAGAATCTCTTCTCAATCTAATCCAGTTCACATGAATATCACATGAGGCTACCTCCTGCAAGAGGCAGCCTTAAGATGCAGTGCATGATTTTGTGCTTACCGTCTTCTTTCCCTTGTCCTTATTTTGCCTTCAAAGGAGCTGTTTGTGCAAGAAGGGTGAAAAGACATGGGCCTTGGAATGCAGGCTTGTCTGAATTAACTTAACGGTGAGTGCAGCTGAATATTTGCTATCTGGAGAGCATGCAGTACAGTGATTGCATTTATTAAACATGTCAGGGTAATTTCCAAACTCCATCACTGCCACAGCACTGTGAGAGAAAGCTTGTATTGCTATACGAGTCCAGCTTGTCTGCCAACATGTCTACCCATTCTGCAGGTGTATGTGTTACAGCCCAAGGCAAAAATATCCATGCCTTTCCCAAAGATCTCATGGTGCTTCTGCAGGCCAGATGGTTCCAATTTGAGGCCTACGCTCGGTGATGTAGCTGTATTGAGTTTCTTCCCTGAAACCAACAAAACCTGCTTTAGCATTTTGCTTGGATTAAAATATTTGTCCCTTTTTTCACAGGGCAGAAGAGGGACTCCTGAAGCCACTGAAGGAAGGAAATCATTACAGGGTTCTACAGAAGTAGGTCATGTGCTACAGCTGCTCATAGTTTAAGAGGAAGAAACATGGGACCTCAAACATGGAACATGACTCCTTCAAAATGCTTGAGAGCAACCCAAGAAAAACATCCTCAGAGGCTTATTTAATAAACATTATCTATAATAGTCTCAATGTGTGCTCGTGTTTCCTTAGGAGTTTGCACCTACTTTCCAGAGCTAACAAGATTCCAAAATAGAACTCAGAATAATTTAATGAAAAGGGTTTAATAGTTTGTGTTAAAGCTAATATGGTCCATTAGGAGCTGTCATTTTATAAACAATGAAGGTATGTTACCCTCTCTATTGCTGTAAAGCTATGCCATACAAGGTTTGTAAACAGTCTGTAATGATCTATAGAACATTCACAAAAGACAATTAGAACCACATTTGAAAAATGTGCTTTCCCTCCCATTTGATTTCTTTTTAAGTAAACTTAAGAGGAGCATATATGTAGCAGATTGATAAATGTATAGCGTAAAGATTGCATATATATATGCATGTATATATTTATATGTGTTTATATGTGGATTTCATTAGCAATCATACAATGTTCATTATCTTAAAAGCACTGCGATTTCCACAGCTCGAAAAAATGCCTAAAGTGAACTGTTAAATCAACTGAAAAGTTTTTAATTATAATCAAAGTGTCACTTCACTGCAGCTTTTTCTTTTCCCAGAAAACTAGCATTTTTGTGAAGACTCAACCTGCTTTCTTTAACAACTGTGAACACAGAAGATTATGGACAGAAATAGTGCCAATTTCAATGTGCGGGGTTCTTTTCTTCCCCATCAGACTCCAGAAAACCGTAAAACATGTATAAAATTTTAAAATGGGATTCTCCAAGGCTTGGGGCTCCTTAATGCTTGGTGTTGTTTTCCACCGGTGTAAATCCAGCGGATGGTAACACTGTTATAAGCCACAATTTAAAGCAGCTTGAGAAGGAGAAGGACAGAAGAGCTGCCCAGCCCAGTTCCCCCCCTTCCCATGCCCCATGTTTTTTGGAAGCCAGGCAAGAATGAAGTATGAGAGAAATCAGACCTAATGACTACAAGGGAGTTACTTCTGGTGTACAGTGAGGTAAGTGTTTGGAAAATCAGGTCCATAAAGTGTCTTTATTCCTTATACATGATCTAGGAGCAGATGAAATAGTCAAAAGCTGACTAACTTGGTAAAAGAAAATGGATATGACCTTATTATTTATAAAGTGAACTCCTCATTAAAAAGAGGCAGCGTTTTCAAACAGCATTTAGATTCTTACTCAAGAAAACAGGCAAGAAGGAAACTTCAGTCTGAGGTCATTCTATTACACATTTACCTTACAAAGATTTATCTGAGCTACATCTGTGAAGTTTGTGCAAGTATCTTAGGACTGCCAGGTGCTTGAAAGCCAGCTGTATGGAAATCCTACCAGAAAGCTAAGCATTTCGTTGTATATTGAAATAACAATCAATTGCAACAAGTGTTAAACAGTCTTTTTGGAAGGTTCGCTATATTTTTCTGCTGCTTTTTACGAATGGTCATTATTTGAACATAGGTTTGGGATGAGAAGGAACACTAAACAAAAGATCCTACTTGAAATACCAAATAAATCGTAAGGACAATGCAGAGATTATCTGTTTCTTCCCATGACACCACTACCAAAAAATTATAGCATAAAAGCCAAAAAAAATTATTGTTTGGATATTCCCATCTTTCCTATAGCATGTATAATTTCTCAGGTGAATAAGAAAGGAAACAGTTTTACAACTGTCAATGGATTTCATCAAAATTAATATTTTTGATTTACAGTGCTGCCTTGGCTGACTTCACGATAGCACACTTAAGAGATTCAACCCAGTTTTCTTGTTGGTCAATGGACATATTTTAGATATTTCAAATGAGAACCTTACTGAGTCTGATCTAGCATTAAATCCATGTCTAATATTATTCAAATCTGCTGCTCATGTGCTAGGGGAAACTGGAAGGAATTCACAAACCATCCTAAACAGGACAAACATTGATGCCATGAAAGTACTTTGTCAGCTTTCACTGTCATTGTCCCAGGGATAAAAGCACAAATCACTTGCTTTTGAATAGAAGACATCCAAATAAAACTAATGCCAACAGAGGAAGGTAGAGCCTGGTAGAAGCAGTTGAGTAGGCATGTGAAGTCTGAGGATACATCTGAGCTCCCAGCATCCTGGGATTCATCTAACTAAAAGCAGATATTTCCATCCAAGATGTTTACATTACTTAAGGCTCCTTCTGAAGCTAATACATAGAAATAGGCATTTGTAGGACATACATCCTCATCATCTCCTAAGGCTGACAGCTGTATCTGACCCAATGAATCAAGTCTTCAAAACACCTATTTCTCTCTCCTGGTATTGAGGGGATCCAAGGAATCTACACTGGGTGTCAAAGTATAGAGGATAAATGTCTGAAGCTAAGGATTGAAGGAGCCTATCCCACACTGGCTACTAGGAAGGAAGGAGGGTAGGAACTCTATCCCAGCTGAAACCAGGACAAGAACTAGTCTTGCAATTCAAACAAAGGATACAGAAGCATATTGTACCATTTCACATCATTTGAGGTGAGGAACATCTAGATTTTACCAGTCCTGAGTTTCTGCTGTACCATTGTTATTGATCTTGACCCAGACAAATAATGGGTATGATGGACTTGGTTTAAGATTGATGATATTTGAAGTATATTTGCAATATAAGGCAGTATTTATGTCTTTGACCTGGTGAGCACAGAGCCAGTGTAATAGTTTCAAACATAGTTAAAAGATTTCCTGCTACTGGATGGTTTTTAAATGAAAATTATTAACAAAGAGATAATTTTAATTTTTTACCCAAATGGATATGTTTTTAGTGTTTACTTACGTTTGAAAATTTCCATAGGGTTGGACAGGACAGAAAGAGGGGGAGCAGGATGGGAAAACAGATTCTTGTGCTCGCTTGTTTTGCTTTCAAGGCAAATTTCGGTGCTTTAGATTTCTTTCTTCCCATGTAAAGAAAGAGAAAACAAAATACCAGCGCCAGGGACAGGTGCCTCTAATGTATTCTTGTCAGACATGCTGGGAACAGGAGAGCTTTATTTTTGAAATACTACTGTTAGCTACATTACGTGGAGGTCTTGTTAGCGGTAAGCAGCAAATTGGTGTTTAGCGATGCAGGTGACAGCACTTATTAATTTGGGGGAAAAGGAAAGAAATCTCCAAATTCTCATGGAGACAGGCATAGTCTTGTGTGTCAATATGAGGAATTTATGTAAGCATCCTCTCATTCTAATGAGGTAGAAAAAGCAGTACTGCAGAGACAGTAGTAAAATAACAGCTTATGCCCTGATTTGGGAAACATGTACTTAAACCATCTTTATGCAGGACAGCACTTAATCCTCTGCTTAACTTTGATTTACATGGGTGCTTATGTGGTATCCTCGGGTAGGGATGACTAAAGAGTGCGGTGAGCACAGCTTCTATTAATAACAGACTCAGCTCTGCATTCATCTAGTAATGATAATAACAATAATAGTAACAACAGTAATTTGCAATTAGGTAGCTACTTTCATTTAAATAGATCAAATAGTAAGCTGTACAAACACTAATGGTTTAAGTCTCCCTGCTTTCCCAAGCTGGGAGGTGGTTTGGGTCATTCTTCCATGTTGGTAGAGTACCTAAAGATGGCCAGTGGATCACACCACTATATGGTGTCTAAGATGAGGAGAGCAATGAGCTGGTTAGTCTGCTTGGTCTCTCCAGTAGCTGATTCCCACTATGCTCACTGGGTAGTCTGAACAAAATGCAAGAAGTGAAATCTCCTGTCTACAAAGACAATCTGTGGCAGAATGCAGAAATATTGGGATCTCCTGAATGCCCTCCAGGCCATTGTGCACTCAAAAGAATATCCTTTCCATTGTCATCATCTAATAATATACAAAGGGGAATTTAATTTAATTTACTCTCTTCATTTGAAGCAAAAGCATTGAAATTTGCATGACCAGTGCAAACTCCTTGTGAAACAAACCAATTTGGAAAGAACCTAAGCATGAGATGTGTCTGGTTTCTTGTCTGGGTTACACTCCAAAGTTTGATAATCACACCCAGATGACTAAAATAATGAAGGTGATAGATTAGCGTATTGATGCACAATCACTGTCTAGTCTGCAAAACTTATGAGCTGCATGATTTTGAGAACAATTACTTGTAATTAAAGCAACGCTGCTCCCCCCTCAAAGAAATATTTTGTGCATAACACCAAATAATTATATTTTTCAATTAGAATAGCTCTTAAATGCCTGTGCTGCTATTTATTTCTGACCACATTCAGAATTCTGAAGTGATATGAATTATGTATTGTTTAGCAGTATTATTTTGGGGTTGGGGTTGTAAAAAATACCTCCCTCTTTTTTGATAGCATCTCTTGAATGAATTAAAAGCTAACCACTTCCACAGGGTGAGGATATGAACTGACTCTCATAATGATGAAAGAGAGTTTTTAGCCAGACAAACATTGTCTGATGAAGTCAGTATATCCATCCAGCTTAACTATCTGCTTATTAGTCTCCTTTTGACTTTCCACACCCTTCAGTGACAGAACTGATAGAAACTAAAAGGTAACCTCATGCCCCGGAAAGAAGAAATCTACCATTGTGCTAAATAAATGTTACTACATTTCCTTTAACAAAAAAAAAAAGAACATCTTTTTTCAGCCTAAAGCACAGTATAAGTTTTTATTTCACTGAAGTTGCAGTATAGAGTTATAGCTGATCTCAAAATTAGAACATTACTGTGAAAAAAAGGGGTTTCAGTAGTCTAGCTCGACATATTTGAACTATTAATTCAAATGTGCATTAAAAACTGAGCTTGGCATCTGAATCCTTGTTTAGTATTTGAAACCTCACATAGACTTCAAAGAGTTGTATGAAACAAAAGAAGGTAGGAACCATCCATGGTTTGGTTTTTCTAAAACTGCAGCTTTACCTCACTGATTCTGCATAAATAAACTCTATGGTACATCTTGAAGTGAAATAAAATACGAGGCCTGAGCTTTATTCTAAGAGATGTTGTGCATATGCTATTCCCATTAAATCTTTTCCACTCTTTCTCCCCTTCGCTAGTTACCGATGAAGTCTCTAAAAAAGATTGAGTTCGGCAACCACATCTGACACCTTTCCTTCTGGCAGCTGTGGTTCCCTGAAGAGATAGATAGGTCTCACTCTCTTTTCTGCTTCGAAACAGTGAGTTCTCACTTCCTAAAAATGGCCAGGCTTCTCCTGATAAATCTCTTACCAGGTTTGTATCACTGGCAGCCACATGAAGTGGTGTTTTCTTCCCAGAACCTATGTTCTGTGTGAGTTGCCATCCTCATTTTGGTAAGCGTTCTGCAGAATGCTGCCACGGTGTCTGCCAAGAGAGGAGCAAGGACTGGACTCCTCCTGCCTTCCCAGCTTGCTCCTACCACCCTCAAATTCTGCCTCCACCGACATATGGAAAACAGAAGCAGCCTCTGATAATGCCCATGTACCCAACAGGCATACGAGCAGCTGTACCCAGAGAAAAGCATGTTTAGTACATCATGGATATCACATATGCCCTGGGAACAAAAAGCTAGACAAAATTTCCTTTAAAATCAGTCAACACTCTCAGCAGAGAAACTTGTCCATCTATGTAACCACAAGCTCATTTGTGAGTGGCAGAGACTAAAATCATGGCCTTGATTCATTTGTGTTTTTCTGATCTGTCACACGGGGGTCTTTGCAGCAGCTCAGCCATCCAAGGAACGGCATGCTCAGACTTTTCTGTGACCCACAGAAACATTCTCTGTGTCTGTTTTGGCAGCTGGATGTAACTCAATCTGCTATGGTATCCACGCTTAAACAATTCTAGGAGTAAGCAAAACAGCTACTGTTTTCATCTTACCATGTTTCTCATAGTACCTAGATGTTGAAATAACACTGCCAAAAAATTGACGTCTTATGCTTTGACAATGGCTGCTCCTGATCGTACTCAGTAATACATGATCTCAGGCACAGCAAGAGGCCCAAGCCTCAGCTTTCTGATGTGTCAATCAATCCTCGGCACCTATCAGGCACGCACGCACGCACGCTGCCACTAGCCAGCAAGTTCAAGCACCTCCATTTGGAAATAGCTGCAGCAACACTGGAAAAGGAGGCAGTTTTTCAGAATGTTGCGAACTTGTGAAAACAACTCTGCAACCAAAACTGAGAATAGCCTTTGCAACGCTACCCCTCTCAGGCATCCAGCTCACTCTTGAGTGCTATAAATACACAGTAATAAACCGTACCAAGGAACCATGATACAGTCATGTTACAGTGAATTCTGGTGGAATTGCTTTTGAGGGGCACCAGCCTGTGAAAGAGGAAGAGAAATGGGAGACACTCACATGTTCGAGGGAATGAAGAGGAAATACCTTTGCAACCTCACTTCCCTACCTCTGAACACAGCTCTCCTGTACTTTGTCTGTAGCCTATGGTGCCCTGGCAGCCCATTCATGCATAGAAAGACTTGGCAGAACACATGGTTACCCTTACACTGAATTCTTTTGCCATGTGTGTTTAATATATCTCTGTGATCTGATTCAAGTGGAGCAGATTTGAATACCTCATTATACAGAGACCAATATGTCTTCATATACACAGTAATTATATTGTTCATTCTGATGTTAGAACGCTGTATCTCTTGCTGAAAGTCAGAGTACTCACATACAGTTTGTAGTCACTTAGACATAAGTGACTATGCTGACATTCAAATTCTAAACAAATTGCTAATGAGCTTCCCCACTTCTTCTTTTTTTTTTTCTTCTCCCCAAAAGCAGATTTCTCAGCCTCTGAAAGAAACAGAATGGAAGAGCTTAAATGAGAAGACGCACGCACATGACTGCAGTCTAAGGAATAGAAGCCCATTTCTCAGCCAGTGTGAACTGCCAGAGCTGTGTTGGCTCCTTGGGGAGAGGGGAAAAGGCAGGAGAAGCAAGAGGATGGAAATACTTTAACCACACTTCAGATGTCTACCTTTGTGCTTGGATTTTGTAATGAAGATTTATCTAAATCTTAGCAAGTGAGTGTTTTCCCCTAATGGAAAAGCTGTCTGCAGTCAGATCTTTCTTTCCTTTCTGTGCCTAATACTTTTTTGTTTTGTAGTAGCCTTTTTGGTGTTGTAATACGAATTGTACTCGTGATGTTACCTAATATGTAGTCTTTGGGGTTCCCAAACAATGTCTGAAAGTGCTTCAGGACTGCAGGATACACTCTGCACATAGACAGACATTACAAGACAGGCAGCATCTTATGTGACCAGAAGTGGGGTTCGCAGTTTAACAGGACATGCCTGTGACCATCATAGTGACTATCACAGGAGGGCCCTTTGAGCAATGTCCCTTGTATGTGACCTGTAGTGCCCCCGCAGGTGATGCCTTGGTTAGGCTGCAGGCATTCAGAGCACCTAGCACCCGGACTCCAGTCCCTCCCTCATCACTTACGGATACAAGTCCCTGTTATAGATTGTATAGTCCCTATAAAGATCTGTAGCCCTTGGGTCTAATTGCTTGACAGTCATCTTTTCTTTCCTTCCAGTACCTTGATACTTGAGGTCAGGTGTTGAAATGCCATTTGGGTACCTGGGACCTAAGTGTTAGCAGCTGGCTTTCACTCTAGTTCCCAAACCATTTGCTGTGGGGGGTCTGTTTCACTCAGAGTTCACTGTGACATTCATACCCTTATTACTATCCTGTGTTAATTAAATTTCATATTGTTCTTAATTGTGTGCATGGCCCCTGAGACAAGGCGAAAGATTCATTATTAAAAAGACAGTTTTATTTAGTGCAGAATTCAGTGTTAAGGGAGACCTCACTTCACATACCCAGGGAAAAGAAGCAATAGAAGGGAAATAGCAGCTGGTGTATTGGTCAGGAGCAAAAAAAAGAGGGAAGATCAGTAGGATGAAAAGAAAAAAAGGTAAGCACATGTGTTTAAATTTAACCCTAGAATAAAGGAAATCATAATAATATTGTGTGGCATCCCACTTGTCTTTCCCCAATGTTGTATTTTATGAGAAAATTTCTAATGTAGAGTTTACTCCATTTTCAGTCACAAAATGATTCAGCTAAAGGAAAAAATGCATTCAACAGGGTGGCCCAGAGCACGTTTAAGGATCCAGGCAGCAATAACAGGCTCCCTTTCTCTCTCCCCTCTCAAGGGCTGCAGAGGCCATCTGTAGGCATAACTCTGAGCCCTTTGCTTGCTGATCTGTTCCTCCATTTTACTGAATTTCTTTCCACTTTCTGTGGGAAAAAAAATTATACCACTGTGCAGCAAAGCACATAACTTCTTCAAGGGGTGATGAACATTTGGTAGCAAAATTCTTTGTCAATCTATGTGGCTCACTCCACATACTCAGACTAACAGTCATCTTCATGAAAAACTGGAAGTACATGTGCTTTTACTGCAGTAATATAATATGATGCCCCAGTGATATTGTCCTAGATAAATGTGGCTTTCACAGGTTGTATCCTCTTGTCTATCTCCCTGTTTGTGGGAAAATAAATGAACACACAGCGTGTGTGCTGGTTCTCAGAAACTTCCAGTTGTGTTTACTGGTTTTCATGTTTTTTTCAAGCCTCTGTAGATGTTCTTCCATTGTTTCCCATACATAAAGGAGTCCTGATCAAATACAGTACATACCAGCTGGCAAAGGGATAGGTTCCCAGCAGGCTTTTGGCATTTGATACACTAATGTATGCAAACAGGTTGATATGATTAAGGTTAACGAAAGAGAGACAATCCCAGCCTTTTCTAATTATTGTATAGCATTAAATATTTGCTGGTGCTTTTTATTTTGAAGCAGTTGGGATGCCATTTAATGCTCATAATGGCAGCCTGATGGTTAAAAGATAAAGGACATTTTATCCTTGTCCTGCTATTGCTATGACCGTAAACCAGACTTACAAGTGGAAAGGAACACAATACAAAATAGGATTATATATCTGGATGCCCAAGTCTTAAAAGCTTCACTATCAACAAGAGAAAAACTACATGGTTTTCATTTTCATAGCATTCAGTGAAAATTTATTAGGACGTGATTCAGGGACCTCTACAGCTGTAAAACTAAGGGGACTGATGGGACAGAACTCAGTGTAGCCAGCACACTACAATTTGCTGGTTGGCTTGGGTCTCCTTCCAGCCCCGCAGTATTCCCAGTTCTCTTTGTGCTGTTCTTAGGAAGGGCACAAAGCTGTTTTCTTTCCAGACAATTTTACCGATGGGCCTGACTGCTTAATTGGTTTGGCATAGGCTTCAAGAGCTCCACCATTTGTCTACACTTCCTGTTTGCTTCTCGTCTGTAATTCAGGCTGTAGAACGGCTCTTGAAAATTTAGTGTGGTATGGTGTAGCAGATTGCATAGCAGATTGTGTGGCTTCTTATTTGGTGACAAATTTGGTGTTATTTAGATGGCCTTAGGTAGCTCTTGACCTTCCAGCCCCTCAACTACTCATTTCCAGCTCCACATCATCGCAATGCTTTGCTTAGTCAGGTGTTTATGTGGCCATGAAATATAACAGTTCAGGGGATTCATCTGGTAGGAAAAGCAGATCTTGCATCCCCCATCTAGTTCACTGTTTGGCTGTGGAGGCAGCTGTGCCAGCACTGCCCAGCACTCCAGCCCTGGCAGTAAAGGACCACTTGAGGAATGGCAGTCTGCACCAGTCATTGCTCCGTGGAAGCATGAGTCTCTGCACAGCACTCACAGCGTCAGTCTGGAGCCTTCATTGCTTTTTCAGCTTTTGCCTGCAAGATCAGAGGAGTGTTAGTATTAGTGTAATCTATTTATCTCAGTTGTATTTTATTTCTACAGTGTCAATACAATGTTCTTGGGGATGAGCACACTTTAAAAATGGAAAATGAGGATGTGCCTAGTAAAACTTTTCCAACAAAAGCCAGTCAAACAATATAGGACATGTGACTGCACATGTACTCATGTGTGTTAGCCTGAATGACACCAGAGAAATTATGCCAGAAGGAGATTAATCCTTTAGCATAGTCTAGTTCTTCTTGCAAGTCAGGAGAAGGTGGTGCTGTGTGTAGCATAAGACAGGTACTTTATCAAGGTTGCACAACTTGATTTTAAAAAAAAAGTTTCTGTGATTCTGTGATTTGTTTTACTTTTAAAACCATTAGAACAGAGAAATTGAGAGAACTGTTACAAAAGAGACACCATCTTATGATTGAGGAACAGCAGGGGCTTAAGGCAGATGTTTCGTGGATGAAAAGCTGGATATGAGGCAGCAAGGGGTACTTGCACCTCAGAACACCAACTGTATCTTGGTCTGCATCAAACTGAGTGTGGCCAGCAGGTCAAGGGAGGTGATTCTGCCTCTCTACTCCACTCTGATGAAATCCTGCCCCAAAAAATGAACAGAGGGCTAGAGCACCTCTC
Organism: Myiozetetes cayanensis; assembly: GCF_022539395.1. Taxonomy (NCBI): domain Eukaryota; kingdom Metazoa; phylum Chordata; class Aves; order Passeriformes; family Tyrannidae; genus Myiozetetes; species Myiozetetes cayanensis. The sequence goes on along the minus strand of NW_026087742.1, from coordinate 88,577,982 downwards.
CTATGAGGAAAGAACAAGAGAGCCAGGGTTGTGCAGCCTGGAGAAGAGAAGGCTCCAGGGAGATCTTATTTCAGCCTTTCAATACTTAGAGGAGGCTTATAAGAGAGATGAGGACATACTTTTTAGCAGGACCTGTTGCAATAGGACAAAGGGTGATGGTTTTAACTCAAGGAGAGTCTATAAGGAAGATATTTTGTATGACAAGGGTGGTGAAACACTGCAACAGATTTATAGATGTCCCATCCATAGAAACATTCAAGGTCAGATTGACTGGGGCTCTGGGCAACCTGAGCTGATTGAAGATGTCCCTTCTCATTGAAGGGGGATTGTTCTAGATGATCTTCAAGGGTCCCTTCCAACCCAAAGGATTCTATGACTTTATAATTCTATGTTAATTTAAAACCAATATTTTCTTTGTCTATTATGAAAAAAATTACAAAGCAATTCAGGATCAGATTCTCATCTAAGCTGTCTTAGTGCAGCTCCATTGAAATAGGTGGAACTTTGCTGATTCACAATGGTTGAAGATCTAGTCACAATGTTTTATAACTTAAATTAATTCCTGCAACACGTTTATTTTTGGCTTGAAGGAAGAATTTGAAAATCAGGATTGATTAGCTTTTTTTTTTTTCTAAATTATTAGAGCATCTTTAGTTTTATTTTAGATTTGCTTTTACTGTTGATGGTAGCTTTTGTCTCTTGTCATCATAATTTATCTCTTAAAAGTTTTTTTGAGTGTCAAATACTTAGACTATCTTTCAGATTCTCAGGTGACTAAGATAGGATTCTTTCTTTAATTAAAAAGAAGAAGATTGAGTTTCAGGGCAATCATGTTTTGATATTCCCATATGTATCTAAAGTCACTAAGATTAGGAGAACTGAGCTTCAGTTTTTGAAATTAGACTTTGTTAAATTGGACTCTGAAAGTGCATTTCCCTATCTGACTAAAATACCCATGGTTTTAAATATTACAAGATAAGCCCTCATCAACTCTGATAGATGCTAAATGGCATTGCTTTACAACTTGATTTTGACCTCATTTCTTATGCTGTCAACCTGGTGTAAGTCCTTCAAATTCAGTAGGAAAACTCTAGGTTTAGGCTGACATAATGAAGGTTAAAGTCTGTCTCTAGACTTATACTCCCAAAAGAAAAATGGTTTGTTGTGGTAACCACTGGAACCAAAAGCAGTATGTCAGATAATAGAAATTAGTACAGTAGTACTGGAGGGTTTGGAGTTAGATTAATTTATAACACATAAAATCCGACCTTTTGTTTTCCTAAATTAAAATAACATCTTTGGGGTGCTGAACTTTACTAATTATTACAACTAATTGGAATTCAGGGTCCACATCTGAGGCACCATATCAATAACATCAATGAATAGTGCAGGACTAGGCCTCCTTGGTTGAGCAAAAGAGAGTTTTTGTTGGCCAGGTGTGATGGCTCAATGTCACACCATTCAACTGGATCAGCTCCTCAGACCAGAGGTGGTTCAGAGTGCCTGGTCTGCATCACTTCCAAGGTCTCCCCATGCTAACCGGGCCCAGGTACCCACACTGTTCCTGGGGCACTTCTGCTCCTCCCTCCCCACTCGTTTCTGTTCCTCTGTGAGAAATGTCCTGCTCCCCTCCCTTCCAGTCTCAGGAGTCTGCAGGTCATTAGCCAGAAAACATCACTAGCTTGTCAAGAAAATGTGTGCAAAACAAACCAGATGCAGGAAGAAGAGAAGATAGAGTAGTGTGTGTAAGCAGCACAGTCCAACAGAGTCTTCATCTTCAGATTCCACAGTTGGACTCTGAGGTTCTCTTTCCTGTGGCCCAACAGCAAAGGCCCTGTTCACCTCTTCCAGTGAAGGAAGCATTTCAGAGCTCACCACAAGAGTTCATGTTGAGATTCAAGTCCTTACAATGACCATGGCTTTTAATAATGCACATGTACCCATTTTTGTGGCTTCAAACTTCCACACAGTCATACTTACTCACAAATGATTCTGCCTAATCAATCCTTTTAAAGGAAGCAGGTGGAAGGGATGTTGAAAAAAACTCACCCTTCTTTTTTCACTCTACAACTCTTTTTTCTGGTAAAAAACTTCAGTGCTGTAGGTGGTGGCTGAAATTGGCAGTGAAAGGGTCACTAAGATAAGACGGGTAGTGGATAACATGATGGTTCTGGTGATCTTGACAGGTTTATCTGCCAGGAAAATAAGATACCTGCAGAGCCTTGGATAAGCAAGGGCTGTGGATAAACCTGGCATGGGGTGTCCTATTAGCTGGGTGGCACTGACAGTGAAACACTGCAGTGAACAGCAACAGTTAAAAGAACAGTGTAAAAATATACCTTTCAATTAATTCATAACTGAGAGGTCAAGAATACAGAAAATTGTGGTATAGGTTCTCTAGTGGCCCTGACAAAGTCCAAGCTTGGTGCATCCAATACCTATAGGTAGCAGAGCACCAGAGTCTTCCAAATGGCACATGCCATTTTGTGAGCAGTCTTTCTGTTTTCTATTATTCCTGTTTCAAACTGTCTAGCAAATTAATTTGGGTTGTACATTTCTAAATAATGTTTGCAACCCCTTCCTCAGCATTTCCTGAGAATTATGATAGTCATCTTCCTCACCAGCTGATATGTGGTTCAAATTTCCATGGAGGCTTTTTTAATCTCTTTCCATAGCTGATCATCCTCCATTTACAGCATGCTTCTCCGTTGCCATTATGGGTCCTTAGCAGCTCAAATCAGGTTCATGGGTGTCCTGCCACCAGGTAAAATGTCATTCGGCAACTCCTTACAGAAGGAGACACATGCAGCTGTGAACTCTGTTTGGAGCTTGGGTCACAGAGTAGTAATTACACAGTGGGAACTTGCATGCCTCCACATGGACACTTGTAGGATGGCTGCCATGACCAAGAGCATCCTACTTTTCACTGCTCCTTGCAAAAGGCATGGAGACACTGGTGAGATATGTTGGTATCCTGCTGCTGAAATAGTGTCCTAGATACAGTGTGAACTTCTTCATTTTGAAAACAGGAAAACTGACCCTCCTCAAGGAGCTTTCCAGGAGGATCCTCAGAACTAATTCAGCAGGGCTGTATTTCTACCCTCTGGGTGAGCCAAGGCCAGCCAAAGTACAGAGACAGCAAGCAGTGGGGCTGCAGCACACAAATATCACGTGGGGAATTCAACTTATACATGCCACATATGAAGGGGGCAAAATGCATTCTGACAAATAATGCCTAAACCCAGCACTAATGACTGCAGAACATGTGTTATAGACAGGTTAAAAATATTTTCATAGACATGCCACATAACATTATGGTTGCAGAAATCACCCCTCATGTAGAAGAGCTTTTGCCACATCCGTGTTCTTGATTAGGAGGAAAATAGAACTGAAGATTGCTTTCTTACATAAACATCCAAAATGGCCCAGTATTTCATCCTACCCACGCTGGTGGCTTTTCCTGGAGTCCCCTTCGGAGAGAGCTGAATCTGCGCACGTGCTGCGGAGGAGCTGTTCACACCCAGCTAAAGCTGCAAAAAGCAGTGGGCACCTGAGACAAGCTGCCAGCAGCGGAAACCAGCAGCAAGGAAGTCTTCTGTATTGCTCAGTTTGTGATTTACACTGGACCTGTATTTAAATATACTGAAGACAACTTAGGGAAGGCTATTTCAGCATTTAGGCAACCTCATACCCCGTTCCTGCTCAGGACTGCTCAATACTTTTTGCTTCCATCCTCTGACTAATCTCATGTGGCTGGAATAGGCAAGGAAAGTAGTTGTTATTGTGTCATGTTTACATGCACTGATGTGCAGTAGATACAGGGGGGAGAAATGTGATTTTGGTCAAGTGAACTATTGTAGGATAAAAAGATAAATAATTCAAATTCTCATTATAACAGAAGAGTGAGGCTTGGATAGAGAGGATGGGGACTGTCTTTATGTGAATTGGTATGCAGTAGCTGTTTAGTAGCCATAGCATGTAATCTAGCATTAGTATGAACATATCAGTGGAAAGAATTAACAATATTTCTAAAGTCTTATGTGATAACTGGATCCACACTATATTGTTTAGTTCTCCTGGGCATTTTAATAATCATGTAATAGAAATGTTGGAGTAGCTGAGATATTCTTTATATTGCTCTATGAAAGGTCTTTAACATGATGTCTTTAGCAGACAGTTATGATAGAATGTGTTGTACAGAAAGACATATACCTGTTTTGGTAATATGGAAATGTTTCATTAGCTCAGCCTGCAGCAATATGACATTACATTTAAAAAGGAATACAATTAATAACAATGAGAGGGTTTTTAGCTCTCAGAGTATAGCTGGAGGAACTGAACAAGGTGTCAGGGCAATTAAATAGAGGCACTGTATTACCTTTGTCTGAACACTCATATCATCCTGCCTCAGTATGTTTAATAGAGGATTTCTTTGCAGTAGGATTCCTAATTTATTTTGATGTTTCCTATAACTTGGATAATAATAAGATGGACTTTTATATTAATCTTTAAAAATGTACAAATCCTTGGAATTAGCATGTCTGTAGATCCATACATTTTTCATTTTCTATAGAGTATGGAACGATTGTACTGGAGATATACACAATAGCTCCTCAGCACTGAACTTAATGGAACCATCATATCAGTGCTGTGGAAAAGTACAAAATACTGCCAGTGCATGTACAGCACATGGATTAGATAACTGCAGACCAGGGAAAAAGTTATACTTTGAGACTATTAAAATAATCAACATGGGTATTATTTTATTCAGCATTAACCTTTATGTTCTACGTTAAATGACAATGAAACCGGTGGAACACAAACCTTCCCTAGAGTAACAGTATCCGGCATTTCTTTCATCTCTAAAGAGACTTCTTAATATCCTGCAATCCTAAAAATGCTATTTTTCCCCCACTGCAGGTCAGATTTAATAACAGTAAGAGGAGATAAATGGATTGGGCTCAGCTGAGCCTTCAGCAGCCCTGTAGATGGGAGGCAGGGATCTCTGCCCCCCTGGGAGAAGAAGCAGCAGAAGGCAGCAGGGGCATTGCCAAGATGGCCTCAGGGAGCCTAGTGCTTCTCTCTCGGGACACAGTCCTTCTTGTGGCACTGACTCTCTGCTGGAGGCTCTTCCACTCATCCCAGTCTGGCCTGCACGTCTCAGCGGGAAGGCAACAAGTCCTCCTTGGCCCTGTGGATGAGGGTGACAAGGAAACAACCTGAGGCCTCTCCACAGCTGACACCAAAACGCGTAGGGTTGCTGCGAGAAGGAAAGGCCCAAAGTGTCTCTTTCACAGGGACAGCTCGCTTGTACTGCTCATGCTTCCAGTGGCAGCAAAGGTTACGTGGGGAAAAACATTACTTAGGTGCCAAGTCAGAAGCAACCTTCCCCTCTCCCCAACTCCAAGTTTCTTGAGTACCTGGCAGCCACACACCAGAGGTTGCAGCAAAACACTGTCCTGGGCCTGGAGGGGATTAATGAACAACTCCATGACTGTTCATGGGTAACATATTACAGCTCTGCAGGGAACAGTTTCCTAACCCGGGGAGCTCCAGGTGACTCCTCTCGAAGCAGTGCCTGGGTTAATGGGACACGGCGCCGGCCGACCTGTCCCGTCCCCGGGCACCAGCTGACCCAGGCCTGCTTATAACCCACCACATATGCGGCAGCACACGGCGCCTCGAGCGATTAAACCGGGAGGGTCGCTCTCCCCTGCTCCGTGTTATTGACAGACCCATCAGGGGCAGTGATGCATCGGCGTCTGCTCAGTCCCAGCGGGCTGGGACAGGACGTGGCAGCTGCCCAGCCGCCATGTTGGTGGAGAGGTCTTGTGCCCTCCCATCGACCTGCTGGGCCTCGGCACTATCGACCACTCCAATTTGCAGGAATTTATAGTATTGATGTGGGACTGATTAACATTTTGTGCCAGAGCGGTTCAATACAGGCTGGTAACAGCTTTTAATGATTAATTGACTTTTATGATTCCGCCTGGGTGCTGTCAAGCCGGCTGTGAACGGCGGGCACGCACCTCCCCAGCCACTCTCTCTGGTGGCACCGGGCAGTGATTGAGTGCCTGGGAAATTAGTGTCCTTGCTGTCTCATTTTATGAAAGATAAATGCTATGACATTTAATGCAGACCTTAATTTAGAACAGAACTAAACAGATCATTTTGCAATTTGATCATAAACAGGTAAATATCAAAACTTGTCTAGCATTTCATGAGTCAGGCGGACAGGCAGCAGAGGTAAAGCAAAGTGGGCAGCAGGGGAATGGCAGAGGTAAGGTAAGGTAATGAGACTTGGAGCCAGCAATGTTTTAACTGCAACGGCAGCATGAGTGTGCAAGCAGCATAACGCAGTATATCAGATCCACCATTCAGGTATGATCTGCCCACATGACCATCTCACTCTCTTTCTCTTTTCTTTTATAATCTCATTCACTGTTCCCAATCTAGCTGGAAGATGAGGGCTTCTGACACATGATGTGATATATGGGGAGGAAAAAAAAGTCACCTACAGTTAATCTGTTACCTAAAACAAACATAAACATTATGGGAAAAATTACAAAGGAAAACAAAATTTTATTATACCCCATAACAACTGAAAAAGAGATTGTCTGAAAGGCTCTGTGCTGTCAACTCCTACCTTCCTGTTTTCATATTTTTATAGCTTATTCCTTTGCATTTGTGTTAATTAAAAAGATTGCAAGTTTCTTTTTAAATAACTGTCTAAACAAAATGTCATATTATGCGTGTTTATACATACAAAAGCTAAAATGGCATATTTTGATCCTCTTTGAAATTTTATTCTCTGTCTTCTCACCACTCCATCATTCCCTCAGTTTGGTACGATTTACAGAGGAAAATGAGGCTGCAATGGGCCAGATTCTTAAATCATTTCGACCCGCTTTGGAAGAGCTGAGGAGTTGCTGAATCTCCCTGTTTGAGGATTCCCTTGGCACGAGGGAGTTCCTAGCTCATACAAAGCTGACAGAGCCAATTCCTATGCCATCTGTTCCTGCAGAACCCATTTAGAGGAACCTAGTGGGGGCAGAGCAGGGGTGCAATTGAGGTATTTCTGTATTTTCCCTCCTCCTTTCCAAGACCCTCATGTAGGCATGTGATGGTAAAGTGCAGCACAAATCCCAGAAAATGAGCTCTGTAGCTGTCCCTCTGAGCTGTACCCAGTGCAATTTGGCTGGGATAATCCAAGAAGCCATGTAGATTAGACCAGATTCAAAGGCTCTTCTCTTTTAACCTGAATCACTTTCTGGAAGTCAAGAAGTCAAGAAGCAATCAGACAAAGAGTTAAACTGCAAAACTGATGGGGCAGTAACAACTGGGGAAAGAGGAAAAGGGGAAAAACTTCTGGACATGACTGAGTGCATCCACATCTTACCCCTGATCAGCAGAAGTCAGAAGAGCTCACTTAATAGCAGTTCTCAGTGCTACCACACCAGCTATGTGATACCTAGAAAGGGGTGCTTAGCTGTTGAATCAAAATTCACAGTGCTGAATAAGACGCCTAAAGCTCTGTGTACACTAGATGTTTGCTTATGGATTTGTCCTGATGAGCTTTGTGACCCTCCTGATGCTATGATCCAAGTGGCACATACTCTGGCAGGTTTCTCCAGTCGAATGCACCAAACTATTAGCTGAGAGGCAGTAAGGGATGGCTTTTTAAACCACTTCTCAACTGATGCTGCTTGTTACACTGTCACCTGACTGTAGAAGTGCACACACTTCTTCTCAGCAAGCCATCAGACAGGCCAATGGGGAAATGGGGTACCCCCTTGCCTGGAATGAAACAGAGAAAGAGTCTACACGGTCAACCCATCTCAGCAATAACGTGGTGACTGTGTGCTGAGGGGCAGCCTTGACATGCCGTTTCTTTGTATATTTTTTTACCACCACCATTCAGATAAATGCTTCTCTCTCTCAGCCCAAGCTTCTGAGCAACTGGTGCATTTGGAGTGTAACAGCATAGCACACTGTGCAAGGGACAAGCTGGGGTGCCTTACTGCATCCCAGAATTCAGCTTTGATGACCCAAGGGAGAGAAAGCAAAGCAAGTCCCCAGGGCTTCTGAGGCTGTAGTAGGGGAGGGGAAGAAGTGAAACGTGTCAGAACCATACTTGGATGCTGCTGTCACTGGGTAACTGAGGGGGATGACTGCTGATTCTGGGAGGAGCAGCAGGTCCCCGAGTGCATACTCTGACCTCTCACTTGTGTCATCAGACATCCTGACTTTCAGGGACACAGGACACCAGTTAAATGGTATTATAATAGCCCATTATAACCCAGGCAAAGGTCAGTCTAGCCACTGCTCTCACTTTGCTTGTGCTAACATCTGGCCCTCAACAGAGCTCGAATATGTCCCCACCTACTGCCTCTCCACTGACCCAGCAGTTTGAAGATCCAGCATAGGGAGTGGCATTCTGGCTTTAGAGATCAGCAGTGCGTAAATTCCTGAGTTAGGTCACAAGCACAGGCTAAGGTATAGGCAACATGCAGATAAGATAAAGCTTAAATTCCCTTGACATTGACTGGGGAAAACTAGCACTTAGAAAGTAATCATGTAAAGATGGTGCAGTGAGACCTCTGCCTGGTCCTCGGGGTACCCATACAGCTACAGCTCTGGACCTAAGCTCGCAAGCCTTATCTCCTGGAACAGAATGCCATACACTCATTTGGCCTGGATCACAGATGGAGCAGATGTGTCAATCTGTACTCACACATATAAATATACCCTAAGCATGGGCACAGCAAGGTAAGTGTACCACCAAAGCCAATACAAAATCCCAGTGAGGGGAGTTTTGCTCCCCATCAGAACTGCAGCTAAGTGCGTGCCTTTGAATGTCAGCTTCTGAACCGGGCTGTCCTGCGTTTAGCTACCTTAGATATATATTTGTAGAAAGGTGGCTTGTCTCTTTTCTCCTTTGGGATGAGGCTTGTGGTGATACTGTTTTTAGCGAATAACTAGTTAAATATGTGCACCCGAAATGGGACTCCAGCCCTATCTCAGCAGACTTACAATAATGTAGAGAGTGTGGTTTCATCGGAAGGATATTGTGAGAGTGGGAATAGTGATGAAAGAGTGCTTCTGTTTTCTCTGTGCTAGCTGGGTCAGGATTCAGCAGAAAGCACAGCACAAAGAGCCAGAGATAGCAGAAAGGAGTGCCATGAGTGGTGCAGGTAATGAGTATTCTCACTGAGAATGGGAAGCTCTGAACCCTGGGGTTGGGCCCATGCCTTTCTACATGCAACACAAAAGCAGTGCCTCAGCTTTGCTGTATTTAGCTCTGCAACTCCTGACTCCTTGACTACACTTGCTTCTGTGCAAAGTAGGATGTAGTCCTCTCGTCTGCTACTGCTTCTCTCTCAATGAGAGGCTCCTTAAGGGACCTTCAAACCCATGCCTTAGATTAAAAAGAACTGAAAACTTTTATTTCCCAAAGCATTCCAGCTGCCAGGCAATTGCACAAAGGGTAGACAGCAGTTGTCACATTTGAAAGGAAGTGTCTGAGAACGCTGAAACCAAGAGAGTGTAAGACTATGCTGACATGGTCTTCTGCGGATGGAGGTGAGCCTGTTTTGTCCTTTTTCCAAGCCAGGTGTGGAACTACTTTACTGTAATCTGATCCTGAGTAATGAAATTACATGGCTTAGTGTTCAACAGCTTCTAGTTAGCACCATGTGGCCAGAAAACAAGTAGGGAAGCTCTCAATTGCTGTCAAAAGTCAGAGTAGTCCTACGTTTTGGTCCTGTAGGCCTTTGGAGCAAACCTTGTTGGTTCTGACAGGGTATGAGGTAGGGAGTGCCCAGCTTGTGGAAGGAAATAGGAATGGTTCAGCTATGTAGCCCTATATCAGGGCCAGTTCAATATGTAAAACAAGCAGGCTGTTGTTTTTTTCTGCCTCATGTTGCAAAAAAAACTCCAAGCCCAAACCAAACCAAGCCAAACCAAAAAGCAATAGCACTACTTTGTTTCAGACAATGACCAGGAAAATGAGGCAGAAGGCTGCATCTTGGAGCAACAACTGATGCCTCTGATTTTTTATACCTCTGGCAGGACCAAGACCCTTGTTTTTCTGAACCCTCTTGTCTTGGCCCAGGCTCTGTCCTTACTTTCACTGTACCTTAACTCTCTCAGTAAAACAGTCCCCAACTCCTCTGCCTGCAGGAAGGCTACTCTCCTTTTTACCTGAGCTGGCTGTGGGTGGGAGTGGTGGGACACACCTGGTAGGACTGTACTGGGCAGCTAAGGAAGTGTCATCCAGCAACACACATGCCTGGGAGATGCCTAATTAGGCTTGGTTGGATTTTTTGTGTGACCTTCAGTATGCACCTATGTTCTGCCTAAGTGGTATTTTAGGCACATAAAAGACAGTTTAGGATCATGTCCATGTTCATGTCACGGTGCCTTGAAGAAGTTTTGTCTGCTTACCTGCAAAAAGGAGACTTTATGCCTCCTCCTCCTCCTCCTTCCTCAGTGGGGGAGCTAAGGAAGAGGGAAGTATCCTCTGTGTCTGAATAGCACAGCAGAGAAAGAGTCAGAGAAAGAGAAGGCCAACTGTGTGGGCAAAATCTCAGCTCCACTAAAGTCTCTGGCAAACATTCCACTGACTTCAACAGCCTTCTATTCTATGGTTGCATGTCCATGTGTCTGACCACAGTCTTAGTAAGTTGTATGACTACTACAAAGGGTGGAATGTGACCATCACCGTTTTTATTATGGCACTACTCTGAGTAGAAGACAGCAACTCTACATCAGAACTTGGGCATCAGGTAATACAGGAAGAGTTTTGTATTATTAAGAAAGTGTTTCTCTCACAGTGTAGACTGACTGGCATTGAATCTTTTCCCTCACTATTCTGCCACGTTCCTCTCTGTTCTATTGCATTTTGGGCTATACATATGATGCATTCACTGAATATTCCCATATTCAGCCTCACTGACTTTTGTTTAGGTGCATGGCTAGAGATATTGGAGAAGAAGTGTATTTATAATTACAGCTCTGATATTTATCCATTCAAAAATAACACAATAGATTTTTGAGCAAAAATAATATTCATTACTTTGCCAAGAGAGGCTATTTTTTTCTGCAGTCACATGCCAGCCATTCCTTGACAAAATTCCACACATTACTTTTTCATGGGTTCAGAGGGCAGTTAGCAAGTATAATTTCCACTTGTAGATTTAGTTTTCTTTTTATGATTCCTCTTCCAGATTTGTAGGAGAATTTAATTAGGCTTCTTATAGATTTCTTTGGCAATTTTTGAATATATATATCTATCTCTTTCTTGATTACAATCCCCTTTAACTCACTGGATGTCCCAAATTATAAGCTTTGCATGGAATCAGTTGCCTTTGGCTATATTTGGTATTATGATACCTTCTGTTCAGTTAACGGTGTGGAGATAGGCCATAAGCACTGGAAAAACCTCAAAGCTCTTTTCTGCTGTTTTGAAATTGAGAAAGCAGAAACATAATTGCTTTTGTTGGATCACAATCCTGAATAGCAAAAGACTTTTTAAACATCTGCCCTTCCTTTGATTGGCTTTACATCTTCTCTCTTTTTTGTCTACAGTTCATTATTCTGCATTTTATTCACTAATGAAAAATTCTATCCATGACAATATTTTCATATGCTGTAAGATGACTGGGATTCAATGCATTTAATCTGATCTAGCCCTACACAAAACCTTAATAGAATGTGACAATATATGTTAATTCTGTGAGGTTTGTATTTCCATCTTGCTCTTGTAATATCTGATGTGTCCTGTCTACAATCTCAGCACCATCGCCTTCAACCCTGACTTTTAACAGAGCCAGAGTCTAACTCCCAGCACGTATTTGCAACACCTATTGAAGTCAAATAACACTGCCTAGCTATATGGGAAATAAATTTTTCTTCCTTTGTCATTGGGGCCCTGCTCCCATTCAGATCTGTGGCAAATCAGCGCTGACTTAAATTCCACCAAGATCATTCATCAGAATTGTTACATTTTACACGGGATTCTCTCTGACAGGAGAATTCGCATGTGTCTCTATGTGCTGGTGTCCCGCTCCCTCTTTATCAGTAATCGAATTACTTGATAATCTCTCTCCCTTTTTTTTTTTTCCTTTTTAATAGCACTGTCAAATACCTGTCATGATACTAGTATTCATTCCTAGGGAAATGTAGCAGCCAGAAATAATGCTGATCCCCAAGTGGACTGGAATAATCTATTCATTCTGCAGGGAATAGCTATCCCTATTCAATAATAATATTGAAATTAAGAAATAACATTCTCTCTTTTAACATGGGAAGACAATACAAATAATTGGGAAACTTCCTAATGAGTCTGTTATTAAAATAGTATCTAGAGGAAACCTGAGCCAACTGAAATGTGTCCTTTTCTTTTTTTCCTGGTTTGAGCATAATGCCTGACATCAATACCACAAGTATTTTCAGTGCTACCTGGGAATAAGGGGAAATGAAGGCAGGAGGCTTTTGAAAAGTCACTTCTGATTTTGCTCATTTAAAAGCTATGTATTTCAAAAGCAATGAGGGCCAAATTTTCAAGTGCCAATAGTCCCCAGTTGGATCCAGATTTTCAGAAAGATTCCATTCTCATTTACACTTCTCAATAGAGCATTTTTCCACAAGTGCTCAGCAGCTAGCAATTCTTTCTGGCCAGGAAGCCATTGAGAAAGCTGGCCTTTTTCTATTTTTCTTTTTTTTCTTTATTCAGTGCCTAAAAGGGAACGGAGAGTTCTTTTGTGAATCAGGTTCTTCAGACAAGTTATGCCTGATGAGTCTGGCTCTGAGGAAAGAAGTGAAGTACAACTTTCCTCTCTGAAACCTCCAGAGGTTGTGGGTGCTAGAAAGACCCAGTGTACTGTTGGGCAGATAGTTCTGAGAGAGCTAGTTTGGAGACTGGAAGCAATGGAGAAACACCCATAATTCCTCCTGGAACTTTACAGTATGTGAGGGAACAAGTATTTCCATGAATATCAGAATTATTCTGGAAGCCTAGTTTCCAATGGAGTTTGAGTTTCATGGCTGACTGACATTTTAAATGAATTATACTATTGCTGCAGTGTGAATTCTGCCCTTATCAGACACTGGAGAATCCATAGGGGAGAGAAGCCTTGGCTACGGAGTGGATTCCCTTATATCTAATAAGGTATAAGTTCTGACTGAAGCTTTCCTTCACATATATCCAGTCTCTTTCCCAGGTGGATTCTCTCCGTGTCAAATGAGAACCGAGCGTGGGCTGCAGCCTTTTCGTCAGTAGAAAAATTTTTCAGCTTTCTATATTCACAAAAACTTACCGACTTGATTATCTGTGAAACCTCTACCTTTCTGCCAGGTTCAGCTGTAATTACCCAATGGGTAAAAAAGCACAAAAGTTTTTAGGCAACTGTGCCCATGCACACGCACACACACACACGCTGCAATTATATGAGCTGCACTTCCTTGTGGAGCCAGGCTAAAAGCACTCACTGATAGACTCTAAATGACTGAAGCCTGATGTGTCTCTGAGCGAGCTGGGGAGGCTGTAATAAAGGACTGAGTGGAAAGAGAAACGCATCATTCCGTATCTCCTGTCCCACATAGCAGTCAGGCACATGTTTCCCTCCATTTCTAGGCACAGGGTCTCCCTGTCAGACGTGACCGCTGCACAGCCTCTTTGGCATGGAGCACGCTGGGGGGGGCAGCCAGGAGAGCTGGAAGTGTTCCTGGCTGGTCTGCCAGTGTGAAGGATTGGCAGTGTTTCTTGCAGTTTCCTTTCCCATGAGCAGCTAGCAGCAATCAAATACAATCTAGCTCTTATTATTTGCCGTTAGTTTCTTTGATTGTGATTTGGAAATACGTTGCTAAGGAAAGCAAAAACCGTGGTTAACTGATTGATAGAAAATAAGAGTCATAGAAAACATCTGGAGAGCCAGATGAGTACCAGCCATTGTTTAGTTTAATACCCTTATAATATTTGCTGCAAACAGCCAAGATGAAGGGTGGATTCTTCATCATTTTTATTATGTACTTATTCCAAAATATTAGTTAAGGGACTTTGACAGCAATGTTTGATCAGTGCCCTTTTGCCCAGGCATTACCCTGCCTTGTCTTCCTAAGGCTGTGTAGGGCTGAATTATCAGAACAAAAGATCAAAATGTAAGAATGGTAATACTGGATCATACCAACTGGATCATACCAACCAACATCCCTCTAGACCCTTGCCTCTGATGGTGACTACTAGCAGATGTTTAGGAAAAATTACAAAGCCAAAAAATGCAGCCATTTTTCTCCAATACACCCTCCTAACTTCTAGTGATTAGCAGGTAGAGAACAAACTGAGCCATAGGTGGTATGTTTGTAGTTAATATGGACAGACGGATTTATTTTTTTCTACTGGGATTCTCCCTCATCAGCATTTAAAGGAAGAAATAGGTAGATTAGGTTTTATCTAGGGCAAAATACTGAGGGAAATCCTACAGCTGGACACTTTTGTAGACACCCATAGGAAATGAACTTCATCAAGCTGCAGGGGTATATCTAAGCCTAAGTTAAGGGAAGAGAGATAGACTCTGATTTGAACTTTTCATGTTCAGTCTTGAGCTTAACCATACAGCTGTAGGGCAACAGAAAGCAAGGGGGTGGAACAGAGTGGGGGGCAGGGGTGGAAGCAGACTGCAGCTGTCCAGAGCCTCCCTTCAGTCAGGAAGGAAGAGGGAAGAGAGAAGACCAGCACATCACCTGGCTGACCATACAGCCCACCAGTTGCAGTCCTGAGAGTCAACACCCTGGTTGAAATGTGCTCTTCAAACACCTTTGAGCAGGGTGGTCTCTGAGTACATAGAGATAGTTGACTCAAATGTGGTTAGTGGCCAACTTACTTCAAGTCTTTCCATATGCATTCCCCTGTTATTCAACAACTGGGCTTTACAACTTTGTCAGTGCATTGTGGACTTGTCAAGGAACTCTCTGCAGGCCCAGAAGGACAGATAAATATTAACATATTTCTGATTTTACAGATTCCAAAAGTAAGACAGAGTTGAAATCACTTGTCTGAAGTTCAGAGTGAACTCATAACTGGACCAGCTATAGAGACTACTCACTCCTAACTGTTTTCAATGGCTAGCCAGCATGTCCTTTCACCTAATTTGCTGTTAAATCTAGAGGCATAACCCAGACATGCATGTACTGTTTACTCACAGAACTTTATTCAATATTTATAGCATGTGCGTATGGTGGTGATCATCTACAATATTACATTGTTTTGACTCTTTAAGTGGTATTTTAACTAACAGGAATTCTTGCATTTAAAAAAATGGGCTGGCATTTCCAGGAATACATTGGGTTTTTTCTGAATTCACACATCAGTTCTAAATTCATTACAATACAAAGCTGCTTATAGTGCCAATACATTTTTGCTCTTCATTCAATCAAATTTTACTGTGAGTTTTGATCAACCATATCATCTCCCATTGCACAGAAATATGGGCCTTTTAGGGGTGGGGAGGAGAGGGAAAGGGAAGGGAGGGGAGGGAAGGGAAGGGGAGAGGAAAGGCAGAAAAGTTGGAAAAGGAAAAGTGTGGAAGAGAAGGAGGAAGAAAGAGATGGAAGAATGGGGAGAGGAAGCAAACCTTGGATGTGTTTTTTCTGCCCAAGTCAAGTGGTTAACTTACTTCTTCCAGTTCTCTTACAATTACGTTTGTTATTTTCTTACATATTTGCCATTGTTATGAAGTCAGTCGTATTCTAAGCAGCTTTTTTAATAGTCTAACATGACCAAAATGTTAGCTTGTCAGAAGTGGATGCTGAGCATGCGTTGAGTGTGTGACTCAGAAACACTGACATCTGAAGAAATTCTGTGAGCAGAAGACATTCATGAGGGCATCCCCTGTAGCTTTTTTTAATTCTTTTTTTAATTCTTCCTGCCCTTTCTCACATCACATTAATTTCTACACAAAACTGATGTGGTTCTGAAGCCAACCCCGCTGAATCACCTTCCAAAGCAGAAAAGACACAGAATAGTCCCTACTCTCTGCTATCCCATTTTAGACCTTGTCCACTACATGTGAAAGGGTTTTCTAGAAAACCTACACTAGCATAATGCCAACAGAAACACCTCAGTGGAACCCTTTCGATGAACAAAATCATAAACCAGCAGAAAGACCTTTTTTTTCCCCTTGATATTGTTCTGTCTACCTCAGGAAATTGTTTTCATGCTTCTGACTGACACAGCAAGGATGGCAAAACTCTCTGCGCAGACAAGAAATCCTGAGTGGTGTGGAACAGAATATTCACTGCTGGTTGTAGTTGCAGCTCAGTTGTCTCTCTGGGCTGGCTTCTTGCATGAGGGAGTTTGCTTTTAGAACTGTATTACTGGAAATTTTGGGTAGATGCCATTATATTTTTTTAATTTTCACTTCTTAATATTGCTTATTTAAAGAGAGTACCAAGGTCTAGCATTTACTGGTGCTATAGGAAATAAAAAGTAGGCCCAAGAAAAAGAGTGCTTTAAGGAAGATCAACACATAGCCAAAAGATTGGCAATGTTTGACCACTGGAATGTATTTACTGCAAGAACACCCTTTTTGAAGGACAGACTCTGCCTGAGCAACTGTGGAAACAGCCTTCTGGAAGCAAATCTGGCAGAACTGATAAGCAGAGCTTTGAACTGAGAAATGAAGGGTACAGAGTCAAAGACTTGAATAATCTCCCCATGCCAATAGCACACCAGAGGAGAAAGCCTAGGTACATGAGGGTATGCCAAAGGATAAAGAAATTTATGTGATGAGAATGGCAGGGAGTAAGAAGAAAGTGAAAACTGTGAAGAGAACTGCTTCCAAGGTGGAAATACAGTGAGTGTCAGGTGTGGGTCCTGACAAAACTGTGCTTTATGGGGTACAGAAACACGTACCAAAAAAGGGAAGAGCATAAACTAAACTGGCAGGGCATTAGGCAGGACAGGTATATACTGGTAACACAACAGAATAGCAATCACAGCTGGGAACACTGGTCTCGAAGCACATGCATTATTCAGAAAGGCAGAGATAAAGGTGAAGGTGGTGGCAGAGAACTTCACATTAATGATACAAAACACTGCAAAGAAGGATGTGCAGAAGGGATAGCATGCAAAAAGCAGATTTTGTTCTAGTTAAAACTACTTTGTGAAAAGCTGGAAAAGGAGAGTATTTGGACTGAAATCACCCTGATTTTAGTCTGGTTTTGTTCATCAGTAATGGCAATAGAGAGATAAGTTTTATTGAGTTCACATCACACAGGGAAATTTTTACCTTCCCAAATACGATCAAAAGAACAAACACAACTAATAATGAAATAATCCAGATACTTATGGATTTAGTAGTTAGCAAATGTCTTAATAACATTCTCACAGAACCAGTAAAAAGTGTTGCTGATCAAGACTTGGTTTTGGTAACTGATGACTGCAGCGAAAAAAAGGACTTTGGCTGAAGTGATCAGGGACTGACACTTCCTAATTAAATGGAACAGGATAAACTAATCTGTTAATAAGATTTTTTTATTTCAAAAAGGCAAAGATTGGTAAACTTGTGGAATTGATTAGTACAGTCAGATGGATTGCAGAGTCCTGGCATTAAAATGTGAAAGAGGCTAGGAACTTCTACAGGTCTGAGCAACTAAAAGTTTTGGGAATCTGCACACCAGCCAAAAGAGAAAGCCTGCTTGTGTAATCACGTCAAGAGACATACTAGTTCATTATCTTATGTCTTTTATAAGAAAGACCAGTTCCTAAATGGGGAATGGACTTGAATGTGACAGGAAAGATCACACCAAAGTCTTCCCAAGCTTTCTTGGACAAGATCATATCCTGCACAGAGATAACAGTGTAATATTGTCTACTTGTGTTTCACTACAGTTTTTGGCTCAGCAGTGCAGATGTTGTTAGCTGGAGTCTTTCTGCAGAAAAACTGTGTGTAATAATGTAGTATAGTCATAGTATACAGACACTGCTGAAAAGAAAAGCCTTACAACACTGGACAGAAGTAACTAGGAGGCACATCAGACTAAGTTCTTGATTAATATTTTCATAAATGTTCATGATACTAGTACAGACTTCTAAATTTTAATGCAGCATTGAGAGGTGTCATTAATGCAATTAAAAGCATATCAAGACTCTGAAAACTAGTAAAGATTAAACAAAAAATGTAAAAGCAAAGTTAGGACTAACAGTACAATTTCCCCTAGATGGTCCAAGCTTATAAGTGAGCAGAAATACCTGGTCATGCTCTGCAAAATGATTCTTATGCTACAGTATGATACAGATATCAAACCAGGTAACTAAAATCCAGTGAGACAGAGATTGGAAAGTGTTAATACTTTAGCACAAAACCTGATTAAACCTTGTGTGCAGCTCTGGGGACCCATGGAAACCTCAATTTCAGCTATACAGAAGCAAGATTACATCAAGGTTACATGTTTGATCCCCATACAGACAATTAATGTTAGAAGTTAGATTCAATGATCCTTGTGGGTCCCTTCCAACTCAGAATTGTGAATGATATAACTTAGAATCATATGATCACCATAGGGCATAGATTATCCTAAGTTGGAAGAGACCACAAGGATCACTGAAGTCCAGCTCCTGGCCCTGCACAGTATAGACCCAAGAATTATACCATATGCCTGAGAGTGTTGTCTGAATCTTTCTTGTACTCTGTCAGATTTGGTGCTGTGACCCCTTCCTCTGGGAGCCTGTTCCAGTACCCAGCCACCCTCTTGGTGAAAAACCTATTCCTAATGTCCAACTTGACCAAGAGGAAACAAGAGGCCTGAATAACCTGGTTTGTTAAGCTGTGAAAATAAAATTAATTAATTAAGTAATTAATTAATTAATTAATGTGAGGGGTTGAGAAGATGCAAGCCAGCCACAAGAAACCAGCAGAAGCAGAAAGTATTTCCTAGCTGTTGGAGTCACTGGTCTTGATGCGGTGGAAAGTGAGTAGAAAGAGTCCAACAACATTTAAGACTGAACCTGACACATCCTTGAAAGCAAATCCATGTGTTTGCAATAAGAGGAGGTCCTGCTAGTCTGAGAAGTCTCTTTTAGTTTGGTGGGCCTAACTGTGGCTGAATATCTGAGGGAGAGGCTAAAAGCAGAGATCTGTGTGTGAAAGAAGACTGCAGGTCTCTAGTGTTTGGTAAATCTTTTCTCAGCTTCTCAATTCAAAACTACTGCTAGTTTGCCAAACATGAGATGAAACAGAAAGACACAAATCTTGAAAAAACTTTTCATTTCAAGTTCGAGCAAGATTCTGAAACCTGAGCCATGTAAAAGGAAGAATGTGGGTTTCCATGGAAAATGTAAAACCTTTTTCTCAGACTTGTCTGACTATTCAGCTGAACTTTGCCATCTGAAATATTCAAACTGTGTATGTCCTAAACAGACAAAAAGCCCAATTCACTATCTACCTGCTAGCCAAACACCATCAAAAGTGAAAGCAAAGTGGCCTAGGATATTTGTCTATTCCCATCTCATGTGCATGCAGTGTTGCTGTTTGCCAGTTTGAAGCTAAACCTACTAGCAGAGCTAAAGATCTCCTGCAAGATGCCACAGAATATTACCCATTGGGATCATATATACAGAGTTCTCATAGCTGAGCAGGTGGATATTTTCATCTCTGTCCGCAGGATCCATCTACTTCTGCTGTTTCTCCAGTGAGGTCCTTGGAGTGAAATTTTCAATAAAAGTGGCAGCCCCACTGCTCTTTCCCCCCAGATATGTTCTTCTGGAGGAAATGGTGCTTTGTTATTCCTCTGCTTCTGCCACTGCTAATCAGCCATTCCCTGTGTCATTTTTACTCCTGAGACACACCTGACTGGTCTCCATCTTGCAGCATGACTCTGGCAACTTGCTGGTTTCCATCCCAGTGCTGAAGGATGAATCAGCCTAAGATAACCTGAAGCTAAATGTGACTCATCCCACCACCACCTGGCTCCAGCTTTGGGGTATGTATGTCTCTTCCATCACTGCTCAGCCTAGCAGCATACTTGCCTTCATATCTCCCAGGTCATGGGGTCTCACTAACTGGAAAGTTAGAGAAAAAATTTGAATTTATTATGGTGTAGATCTAACTCTCTACAAGCAGTGTATGCCAGCCACGGGTAAAGGAGTGTATTTCAACACAGTGCAACTGCATTTAAAAGGGTATTCCTGTATTGATTTTTGCCTGGTTTTGGTTTGAGTTTTGGAAGTCTTTGTTTTGTTTAATGCCTGTCTCCTAGACTCATGTGGTTATGCAGAAAATATTTGAAAAAAGGGGAAGGTTCAATTCATCCTGTCGTGAAAAAAACTATAAAACCTCATGCTTCAGAGAAGCACTCCAGTCTGAATAGCAGGGTGGGAAAATAAAAATGCATTTCAGTTGGCATCACTGTAAATTGATCAAATGAGCTGTAGACTGGGGTCAGTTTTCCTGAACCTGTCTGAGAGATATTTGTTTGTTATGGGCAAAACACATTCACACTCAGAAATAACAGCTCCTCTTGACTAGTCCTGAGCCCTGAGCCAGTGCTGATCATGGCATGTTCTTGTCTGCAATGCCTACAGAAAGGTAGGACAGGACCCACTTACCCTAACTTCAGCCATCTGGTCAGGTATGCTATAACTAAGCTAACTGCCTGTCTGTCTGCTAAAATCGACTGAGCAATGCAGGCAACTTCAAAAGGTGACTCATCCCTCCCTTTAATAGGTGCCTAAGCTGGCTGGCATGAATAGCTCTCCATCTTTCTCCATTGAATATAGAAGGAGACCAGACTTGGCCTACGCATTAACCAGTGTATGGCTAAAGTTAGTGAAGATAAATCCCATCTGCAGTTAGTGCTGGATCTGATAACTCAACAGCTAAAACCCAATTTGAAATGCAAGAATTGCTTTTAGAAATAGGTATCATAAACTTATTGGTATCAGATGTTGTCCATAAATAGGCAGTTCTAAAGGGGGGCTGGGGCAGGGGGAGGGATAGTAACCCCTTGATTGTGAAATTACATGATTACTAAATGACTATGATTCTTCAGCAGGCTGTTTTTAATGTCAGGGTTGTGTTTCTAATGAAGGAAAACATGTTGTATCACTGATCCATATCACAGTGCCCATGCTGTCTGCTATCAAGAGAAGGCAAGCTCTAAACACAAGATCTCTCAGATTTTTATTCATACCTGCAGAAATAAAACCAGAAGGTTGTTCTTTTCTAAAATCAAAATAGTCTCTGTGCAGTGTATCTGATTCAAACCATATTGCTAGCAAGGTGGAACCTTGAAAACATTAAGATTTTTCTATGGTAAAAGTTAAAGATTAGAGGGCCCTGAGGAAACAGAACACATGGGCCAAAGATTTGAAACCCAAATATTAAGGATAGTCAGCCAAGTCAAAACATTGGCATCTACATTAAGGGATTGTGAATTACAGAGGGACTGAGCACCCGCTGAGTCTACTTATTCCCTAGCACTTCTGAAAACTACTCCAGTTCTAATTAAATACCTTTATGTGGATGAATGCTTCAATTTTGTACAAAGGAATACATGTGTTCCTTGCTTTACTACAAGAACCCCAAAAGGGTTTGCCCCCTTATCTTTCTACACTGGAATGGGAAGAACAGTGAGAGATACCTTTGGTGCTGACAAAGAGTTTTTTCAGTTGTATCAGAACTAATCCACCAGAAAACAAAACAAAACAAAAACAAGCAAGCAAACAAACAAACAAACAGAAAAACCACCAACACCCAAAGAGGCCTATCACATAATTCACCAGTGGCTCATCAAAAGAACTTTGGAGGATCAGAAACCTTCCACCACAACTTCAGTAAGTTTGGAATTAAAAGCTTGTGATAGGCTCACCCACATAAGTTGCACAGTGAAAGGTACCTTTGGAATGCCATAGCTGATCCTGCCTCTGGCCCTCCTGGGGCTGACCTGGGAAATGCATTGGCTTGAATTAGCTCAAGGAGCTGTTCTCATATTTCAAGTTTGAAAAAACTCACAACACTGAAGTAATTTCAAAACCAAAGCTTAACTCCTTTGAATGATAAAGAAAAGCCCAAGGTACTCTAGATTATATAGTAAGAGAAAATAGGTGTCATATTTTAGACTGAATTGCAATCTTTATGTCCCATCCCAATAGAAACAAATTAATATCTGCTACTGTAGAGCTCAAAATAAGTCTTCCTCACCAATGTCAGGAGGATCTTTCCTAAACTGGAAGTTGTGACAGCAAAATGTGCCATCTGCCCTTCTTCTGGATTTGTACTTCTTGTGGGGTGAACAAGCATGAGGAATCTTCCATCTGAAAGACACTGGGCAGCTGTCCTTCCATTACTCTTCACATAAAAGTGGAGGAAAAGCTTTTCCTTTCTTGGTTTAAAAAATTCTCTCAGCTAAGACCAGTAATTTCTATTTTCCAATGTAACCACAAGCCTGGGATTCTCTGCTGTTCCTGTCCTTTGCTGGACAGTATGGCTTTGGATAAGGCACAAAGGATTTGTCTGTATGCACCTTCTCAAATCACAGTATTGCCAAACACAACATCAAGGATGTCAGTCTTAGGGAAAGGCTCTTGAAAGTTAAGTACTGAGACAACTAACTTTTAAGACATGTAAATCCTTCACTGGAACTATCCATAAACCTCTCTAGCCTAACTGTTCATAGGTAGCTGATGAACTGGACTGTGTCTCATTTTTCATGTCTACTCTGAGACATCCTAGCCTGACTATCAGAGGTTTTCGACTGCCCATAAACCCAAAAATACATTTTGCTTTCAGTGTAGACAGAAATTGCCCTTCCTCCCAATCATTGAATGAGAGGAGCATTTCCAGACTCAAAAAGGAAAGTCTGTTCCTCTCTGTGCATATGCACATCAACATTCCTTTTCTATAAAACCAGTTCAGTGAAGGTATTCTATTTAATTTTTGTAATGTGAAGTTTAGTCTGTATTTACAAACCTTATTTCGATACTGGAATAAATTTGTGCTATTTTTAATTGTTGTTGCTCATATGGTGTCAGAAAATTAGATGGGACGGGGATTATGAATAACACTTTCACCTCTGAAAATGCAAAACTCATAAAATTTGACCAAACAGCAGTAACAGTAGTTGTTACTGTTGCTTAATTGTTTGGTTTATGTGGTGCTGTCTGCGGTGCAGCACAATTAGAAAGGATGAAGTCCTGGCCACCTTGCACTTCAGAATGTTTCTGCTGTGTAAGAAGTTTTTGCTTTCACAATAACCCAGGAAAGAGCACCTAAAATGTTGGGGTTTGGCTATCAAGGGACTTCAGAACTGAATTTTAAGGTGTAGGTTTTTCAGCACATTTAATCATTCTTCTGTTCAGAAGGCATAGGCAACTGAGGTGGATGAATCCCATTTCCAAATGATTCAGGTACTATCAAAGGTGTTTCAGATTTTATGTCAAAATAAAGAGGGATTTAGAAACTAAATATTTCAGTATGGGCTTGAAGACTGAGGTCTTTAATATACAACAAAGAACTTAGACCGGTAACTCTAGTTTAAGCCTTTATCTTCCTATTGGTGTCTGGAGAAAATCAGGATCTCACACAGGAGTTGGTAGCCTAAACCCTTTGTTTGGGCTGGGCCTTAGTAGGGGCAAATTTCAGGGTGAATGGATGTCAGTGACACTCAGATACTTAATCTGCCAAAATCCCTTGGGTAAATGTAACCTGGCCATTTAAGTCACATAGGATTTGCCACCTGCAGAAGTGCCATCCAAGGGCATTGGACAACCTGGACTGAAAAATACATCCAGCTTGAGTTGCCCATGAAAATACAGTTGTTTCTAGTCAAAGGCTACACTACCATTTTATGACTTGAGGTATGGACAGAAGGATTTTTGTGCTTCTTTGGGACTCCCTGCCAACATGCATGTGCAGAAGACCTAAGTAAATACAGTAAAATTGGTATGTGTATTTGAAGACTTAGCTTGTATTCTGTACCTGTAACAGAAATACAGAAGCAGAAAAAAGGCAAATTTCGAACCTAAAGAAAAATTTCTATCCTGTTCAG
The DNA here is from genome assembly GCF_022539395.1 of Myiozetetes cayanensis. Lineage (NCBI taxonomy): Eukaryota > Metazoa > Chordata > Aves > Passeriformes > Tyrannidae > Myiozetetes > Myiozetetes cayanensis. Next base: position 88,553,937 of record NW_026087742.1, on the reverse strand, counting down.
TAGAAATACCTGTATTCTCTGATTCTAACTTGAGCCCCTTACAGGTGGCAAGAACTGTAGCAAGGCAGTCTCATATCTGGGCAACTAATGTGGTGCTTAAACAGAACTGGGGTGATCAAGTCAGAAGCTTTCCATCTGGATATGGACAGAGGCATGGCTGAAGTGCCCTGTCAAAAGGGCAGCATCATAATTTAACTGTAAAATTTAGCATGTGCTCAAAAATTTTGAAAACAGAAAGCTTCCTGGGATATTAAAGAAGCAGCAGAAATTTGGGGCCTGTAAGATGCAGCAGCTGTCTGGGGCCCTCCCTGACCTCCCAGAAAAGGGAAGGAGTCAAATATGTTGGATTGAGAGGGCCTCATCCTTTGCATCCCGAGCTCGGTCAGGCTCTGCTGGGATTTATTCATTGCTCCTCCCTATCCTGCCCCCCTCCCAAAAAAACCCCAGTAACTCTACCAGTTCTTCACAGCTACAATGACATAATAAATAAAAATAACACCACAGAAGTTGGGGAAGCTCATGAAGGATAATCCCCTGGTCGGGTTACAGAGCACCTTTCGGGCAGGTTTTATGCACAGGATCAGCGCCCTTCCTCCTGCCAGGGGCACCTCCCAAGAGCGATCCCGCCCCAGCCCCTCTCTCCTCTGCCCTGGGCGGTGCGGCGCGGTCCGGCCTCCGCCTCCCGTTAGATGGCGCTACAGACCTTACAACCACGTGTGTGGAGGGGAGGAAAAAGGAATAGTAATTTTAAAAACCCACTCTTATTGTCCGAAACGGGGGGATCCGGCACCGTGGAGGGATGCCCCTTTCCCGCGGGGAGCGCTCGGGGCTGCCCGCACCCTCACGGCAGCTGACGGGGCTCGGCCCCCGGCGACCCCCAGGGCAAACCCAGGGGCAAGTGGGCGAGCGGGGGCCCGGCGTAGCCGTCCCTCCCACCGGGAGAAGATCCTGCCAGGGCCGGGGAGGGGGAGCCGGCCAGTTCCCAACCGGGGAGCTGGGCGAAATCCACGGGCAGTCTCTTGTCCCTGCCCAGCGTTATTTCTCCTTTCCAAAAATCTGTTCATGGAATCTCCACAGCCTGCCTGGTGTCTGCTGGCTGGCTGTTTAATCAGTCCTCTTTCTTTCCCCCAGACACTTTTTCTTCTTGTTTGGAGTCGCGCGTTTCCCTCCTTGGTAGAACCCCGCAAGTTTTCGGCAGCCTGTCGATGGCTGCCGCGAGGCTGCCCCAAGTGCGCGGCTCTGCCCCTTGCGCACAGAGGACAGGAGAGAGTGGGACAGTGTATGAAACCGCTGGTACACAACTCACTAAGCCCATGACCGACCCGCCAAAGCTTCTTTCCCCGATCCCCAGACGGAAGGCGGCCGGGTGTCCTCAGCCCTGTCGCTGAGCATGTAGGAGACCACCTTGAGAAGGGGTTAGGGCTGGCGCAAAGGCCACCCCCGCACCCCCCTCCCGTGCCTGCCGTCGGGCCGTGAACTTTCCAGTGGGGTAAGTTCTCCTTTAAGAAAGCGAACTGTTCCTTATGCATATTTAAGACTGTTTGTCTGCAGTGCCCAGCTGACGCGGGGCTGGAGGCTCACAGTCAGGACCCGAGCTCTCGGGCAGTAAATCATCCCAGTTTAAAGGCACCCTCTACCAGGGCTCCAGTTGGGAGCTCCTTGCCATTGCTCTAAACACATATAAGTTAAAACGGAGGGGGAGGGGGCTGGAGGGCTGGGAGAAGGAGGAGGGAGGCTGAGTTTAATTAGGGAGATGTGCAAGGTATTTTGGTCATTCCAATCACCAACGTCCCCTCCCCAAAACAAAGAGAAATAAACCATTTAAGCAAGAAATCTTATCCTTGGACTTTTTAAATACTTTATTATTATTATTATTTGTCTTCCGGCCTAGGGGTTTATGCCCCACTCAGCACGCCTGCAACCCTAAGGTAGCCGAGCAGTGGGGATTCGAGGCTCCCTCCCTCCTGTTGCCCCTCACGAGAGCGATTTTCAGGGCGCACAAGTGTGTGTGTGAGGAGAGGAGAGGAGCACTGGGAGGGTAAGTGAATCCCTCGCTTCAGCCAGGGCGAGCAGGAGGAGACCTCTCACGTCACCCGCGGATCAGAGGGCTCCTCCGTCGCGCCGAGGGTGGGATGCCGAGAAGCCTCTTCAGTCTGCAGCGAGCGGGGGGAGCCTCCCGGGAATGCGAGCGCCTTGGAAAAGCCCCCTCCACGGCTAGGCACCCTGCCACCTCCGCGCGTGTGTACTTCTGTAAGTGTGTGCGAAACGACGAAGTGTATGTGAAGGTCAGGCGGGCGAGCTTCCACTGCAGCTCAAGTGGGAAGGAGCAACTTTCAGTGCTGTGCTCTTAGCGGTTTCCTGCCTTTTAAAGTGAACTTGTTCGAGTGTGTTATTCAAAATGTGGTTCAGTAGTTATGCCTTCAAATTAAGTTGCTTCTCGGTCCTCATCGGGAAAAGCAGACATGTGTCCTCAATTGTATAGTATATATATATATATATAAAAAAATCTACTAGGTACTTTATGATTCCATCTGGAGAAATTAAAAGCCCAGAGCTGTAATGTTTATTCTTACATAGTTTACAAAAAAAGGGGGAAATGTGTGAGACACATGTCTCCAAATATAACCAAAGTGCTTTCCCTTCTGGTTAAAAAGTTGCATGCGAATGTTTTCATTTTATCAGTCCCTGCCACCTGTACTTTTCAGGGAAACTTTTCTTGGCGTTAGTGGTGAAGCACCAATAGTACTTACTAATGAATTAATTATTATTATGGCTGCTGAACTGACTTGAAGTGCTTTGAAGGCCAAAGTAGTCCACGTTAATCAGTTACAATTAATTGTGTTTCAGCTGTTGTTTTAAACACAGTTTCAAAGACAGAGACGAGGAGGCTGCGTATGGAGTGTAGGGCAGGGGTGTGATCCGGAGACCCTTCCCAGCCCATGACACCGAACCCATGGCTCAGAAGTTTCCTTTTGGGTTGCGAAACAGGCGCAACGTTGTCTCGCCTCGGGTGACACAAAGGTCTGAGGGGAAACTTGGGTGACAAACACCTCTTTCTCCCACCGGAAGGCTGCAAAGGTTAAGGGAGTCTCGGGCTTAGGAAGTTTCCCCTTCGGGGTTAACACTGCGGGGAGGGCATGGCCTTTTGCTGTGCCATCTTTGCTTGGCCGCCTTGTTCAGGGCTTTTTGTTTCCGACGGAGGCGAGAAGGCAGCGGTGGGCAGCGAGGCTGAAGGGCTCCGCAGAGCCCACTCGCCCACTCGCGGCGGGGGAGGCGGGAGGCTGCAGCCCGTGCCCAGGAGGGTAGGGGGGGAGAGAAGAAAAAAGCCCCCAGAGGGGACAAGAGGCAGCTGAGCCGGGCTCTATGCGTGCCAGGGAGGCCAGAGGGGCGGCCGCAGGGCTGACGGCAGAAAAAACCGGGCCGGGCAGGCAGGTAGCCGAGATGCCAAGGCGATGGTCACACTCTACCCTGCCGCTCTCCGGCTGCCCCTCCGCCGGCGAGACCTAGGTGCTAGGAGTGCCGGGCTCAGCGGGGCGGCGGCTGGGAAAGCTGGGGAAGAGTAGGGCCAGGGAGAGGAGTTGAGAGAGTGGGGCAAAGCCTGGGAAAGACTCCTGGGGCGATGTGCAGGGAGGAGGCCCCGGGGCCGCCGTTTGGCCAGCTGGTTGCAGGGCCGCCCGTGTTTGCCCAGCACGGCGGCTGCAGGGGAGTATCCCCCCCACGAGGGGTGGTAGGTGAAAGTGGGATGGGACTGTCTCAGGTGGACCGGGCGAAGACCGAGGTCGAACCGTCGGAGATGGGGTACACTCACAGACTGCTCACACTCTCAGTGGGAGCTGGTGGCGGGGAGGGGCTGGAGCCCAGCTACCCCTCTTCTGCCAGGGAAACGATCTTTTCCACAACGATAACGACCCTCTTTCACAAAGTTAGGGGTGGGAGAGAGGGAGAGACTGCGTTCCTCCCGGGCTGGACGCCGCACCCGAGCCTTGCCTGCCCCTCGGTCTCCGGCGGCCCCGGGGGGACGAGCCTGTCCCGGGGGGCACTAGACGTCACCAAGGATTTCTGTCCTCAGAAACTTACACTTCACAAAAGTAAAGCTCTCCCTCTATCCGGCCTTCACTGTGTATTTTGTTTTGTTTGTTTGTTTGTTTGTTTGTTTTTAATGCCAGTCCGCAGAATGGCAATTGGAAAAACTGTACGCCCACCCTTTCTCTCTGGAATTGGGTTGCTGGGGTATTTTTTCTGTTTGATTTTTTTTTTCCCTTTTCCCAGAGGAAAAAGCTCTTTCTCAAAGATTCTTTTCTCTCTCTTTTTTTTCCACTTTATCCCATCCCAAAAGCTCAGCTTTTGCTTAAGACAAAAGGACAAGGAAAAAAACAAACTACCCAACCCCTATACGTGCAAACAGACCTTTCTTGGAGAGAAGTAAAACAAACAAAAAAATTCTACCTTTAACAGAAGAGAGGGTACAAAATTTCACACACACACACACACACACCCTGGTCCTGTATCGAATACAGACAGCTGTAATTAATTGAAATTTGAGGGAAGAGATGTGTTTTCCACATGGGAACGTAGTAACGAAGGTGCAGTGGGCGGTCGGGTAGGTAGGACACCTCGTTCCTGCTCATCACGCGTGGAATCGTTTCTTCCAGCTGGGATGGGTGCTTGTCCAGATCTCGTAGAGGTGCAGGAGACAAATTCTCAGCTCTCGTATATCACAAAAGCACGATGCGTTGGATGAAACACGTATTAACCAACTTTCTCCCTCTCCCTCCCTAGTTTTATTTGTTTCCCTTGGTTGTGGGACCTAGATGGTCAAAACCAAACAAAAGCACTTGCATTTGTGTCGGCACTTTGTCGTCGGGGCAGCACACGCGCGTTAGATTATTGCCAGGGATTTATTTGCATGCAGCTGCAAACCCACAACCCGGCTGCTGACCGCTGCGCATAAAGGGCTCCCGGGGCCGGCCCCTGCCCGGCCGCCGCGGCTCCTGGCGGGAGCGCGGCCCTGGGGCCGGGGTGAGGGGAGGATTTGGGAGTAGGTTTACTCCTAGGGGGTGGTCACAGAGCCGACAGCAGCAGGGTCTCCAGCGCAGCCAGAGGCTGCAGGTGCGGGGGATGGGGAGGAGTCGGGGGTAACCCCGGCCGGCAGCCCCCTTCCCCACTACCCGGCTTGCCCCCAAAGGCAGCCGCAGCTCCCGCTGGCCTTGCTCGCAAACACATCCGGGAAAAGCTTTCCCTAATGCATATGTCCTGGGAAAAAAAGAACCGGTGGCGGATCGTCGGGATTTCCCAGAGCTATTTTCAGTGCTTTGAAAATTGCAGTAATGTTGATGTTCTTCCCCCACCCCCTTCTCCCCTCTCTTAGGCCCAGTAACGTTTGGCAGCCTTTGAAGCAAAGGCTTTAGGTTCAAACTACCTCTTTCGTTACCTCTGTAAGACTCCCCTCTCCCCCCATACAGACACATTGCGAGGATGAATTCGGAAGCATCTGGGATCTGTCTCCTCAGGCCTCCCTCTACCTCGGGCTATGTCACTAGGTCTCCTTCATCTTCTCCCGGAGACACAGACGAAGGCGCAGGGTTCCCAGGGCTTGAACTTGCTCCCCTCCGAGTGCAGCGGGAGCAAAAGCTGCCCCCGAAGCGGGAAAGGATGGGGTCAAACCAAGCCCTGTATACTTGGGAGGGAGTGGGGGTGATATCCTTTCCGTCCCTCTGTTCCAACGGCCAGCATAGGCTTGTAGGAGAAAGGGGAAGATGAAACTCGGTTCGGGGAACTTAATTATTTTGGCAGAGGAAAGGGATGTTCGCACTCCAGGAAGGCTTCTTCGGCTACGCGTGAGCAAGGGGGGCTGCTCCGGGCTTCTCTGCCAAACAGAGGGGGATACAGAGCAGGAGCTGCCCTGCAAGGAGGGCCAGGCCGGGAGGGCCCCTCCGCGGGGAAAACCGTTCCGGGAGGGCGAAGCTGGAAGGACAATGAAGATACACAGACACACACACACAGGGACACGTTCGCCCCCCGCCTCCCTCGCATCCCCGCGGCGGTGCCTGGGGATGTCGCGCTTCCCCTTGGCCACGCCACGCTACCGGGCTGAAACCCTCCCGCCTGCTGACAGGCCAGGTGGGGCGGGCAGGGCTGGGGCGGTCAGAGGGCAGCCTACCCCTCCGGGCTGCCCTGTCTAATGCGGAGTCCCCCGGGTGCGGCCCGGTCTCTGGAGGGACACGGCTGGGCGGCGCAGGCACAGGAGTGCGCATCCCCCTCACTCCCCCGCAGAGCACAGACGGGATGTCTCCAATCCCATTCCCTCTGGAAACTGGGGAATACGAGGCTTGGGGTGCTTGCGCAAAATGGGATACTCCTCTGGGTTACAGCGGGCAGCGCTTGTGGGGAGCGGGTCAGTAACGCGAGTGGTCAGGAAAAGAGCGGGGAAAAGCAGGAGGGGATGAAACCATTCACAGGCTCCTTGCGGAGCGAGGGTGTGTTGTCATCTTTGTTTTGGTTCTGTTGTTTTGTTTTCCAAGAGATTGGGACAATAGCTGGAGTGGATTATGCATTCCCGTAGGCAATACTTCCCTATATGAGCTTCAGGATGCAGTTGGAAGCTCGGGAACAAAGCGGGCATCGAATGTCAAGGTAACTGGTCCCCTTCCTTTGTTTATGCTATTGTTAATGACGGGGCTCACTCAGCCCTGGCCTCAGCCGTGCTGTATGGCATTAATATTGACTTGAGAGAATAGGCAGGGCAATTAAAAAACAAACCCCAAACCCAGAACAGCAGCAGCACCCAGCCCAAGCCCAGTTCTTCAGGTAAAACATACCTCTTCTGGGCTACTGACAGTGATATTGTCATCTCACCTAGTATTCACAGAAATACACATACCATTTGAAAGATTAAACATATCTGTATCCATCATTAACACCTAGGGGAGACAACGTAACCCTGTTCTTCAGTCCAAAATCAAAAGGGAAAGGGCATTACCTTCCAGTACCCACTATTACAGCATGAGGGAATTCTCATCATGATAAAAAAAATAAAATTAAAAATCTAAAAAAAATATTCTTTTAATCACGATAATCTAAAAGTAGCAGAAACCTGAGTGTTTATTGACTCATTTTTCTTCTTCTCGAGGTAGTGGATGGTATTTAAAGTTCAACATTTCAAACATCTCCTTGTTTAGTTTAATTTCAACAATCTAGCAATTTCAGAAAACTGAGTTAAAAATTTTGGTACACATCTGAGTATGGATCTGCATAAAATAGAGAGGGTGGCAGAACTGGGGAGAGGATGTTTTATTATTTTAGGAAGAGAAGGGAGTGTAGGTTTACATGTCTGTGAGGATGCATATGTGTGTGAGAGAGAAAAAAAATTCGAGATTTGCACCTTACACGTGGTCTGTAGCTTTAGTGTGCATGCTGGAACAAATATCTATTACAGTTCTCTGAGAAATGTCCCACTCGGGCAGACAGACCCATGTTTTGAATGAGAGTTCCAGGAGATGAAAGAAACGTATGTCACTCCAGAACAATTCTTTTTTTTTTTTCTTTTTTTTCTTTTTTTTAGGAAAGATTAATCTCAGCTCTGCTATTCTGGGCCCATTTTCTGTCAGGCAAGGGATATAATAATGATCTATGCCCACCACTTCTCATATCTTTTGTACTTGGTAAATATTCACAACATCTTGAATGTGGAGGGGAGGTGAAGATATGAGCCCAAACTCAGCTTCAGAAGGTCCTCACTGCACTCATGCAGAGGTGGGAAAAAACCAAACAACCAAACCAACCTTTCAGAACACCCTGCAGTCCACAGCTTCCTACAGCCATGCACTTACTTTTTGTATTTTATCTGCCTGCTTGGTGAAGTGGTCTAAAAACATCAGTCTACCTGGGTTTTTGTGACCAGCTCAGGGTGTACATTAGTACTCCGGTTGAAAATGGAGCCTGGAGTTGTTAAGCAAACAGTTCCTGCTTGCCTGTAACACGGACTGAATGCTGTATAGTTAGCTTTATGGAGCAGTGGCAGGGAAGTAGCACCAAGCATTTCCAAAACTAATAACAAAAAGGTTACTATATATAAAATGTTTATACAGCTCACATTCCCTCAAGTTGTTTAAATTTCAGTTTGATGCACATAAATATAGCAGCCATACCAGGTTCCCCATTAGCCAGTCCCTGCTTTTTAAAATCGATTCATTTCAATTTGAAAGAATGGCCCCATATGCAAGACAGTCAACAACCCTCTGACTTTCTCCACTCAGTGTGGACCTCAAGAAGAAATAGCATCTATCTTTGTCATTTCACATGCTACTGCAGTGCCTTGACACTGTTTTTTAAGAGCAGGCCTACTACCAGTGAGGGTAACAGTCCCCAGCTGGTTCCCTTTTTCTAATCCATTTTCTCCCTTCTCCTTTTGAGAAGAAATAGTTCTGCTGAGCCCCCAGGTCTGGACTTTGGGGAGCATGGCACAGTGGTCTGATATAAAAGCACTGTCACTGTGTGTGGAAACTCTCCTCTGTACCATGAGCCTTGCAAGAAATGCAGCGAGGGGACACTTGGAGTAACCACACATCGGTCATCAAGCAACAACAATCCACTTCATACTACTGCTGAGGAGTCTGTTCCCAAACCAAATACTTTGTGGTGCTCAGTGCTGGTGTCAAATTGGTTTGAACTGTCCCAAGTCTAAAATAAAGATCTCCACTGTGGTATACCAGTGAGTTTTTCTTGCTAAACCTTCCCTGCTTGTGTTGAAGGTATAGAGCTGATGTAATACTGTCTTTTCCCCACATGGATGGGTGCAATAGGGAAAATTCAGAAAAGTTCTGTTTATCTTCTAGCTGAAGAAATACAAGCTATCAGAAACAAACCTAAGTTTGAAGGTACAGTTTTCAACCTGTGAGTTGGAAACATATGCACTGGCACTATTCAACTGCTCTGTAAGGGCTATGTTCGAATTTTGGCTTTTAATCTCAACTCTTAGAGAGAGATGCGAAATGGAACGGAATCTGATTATTTATGCTGTAGCCTTGTGATACACATTCTATAACCGTTGGGGAGAGAAGAAAAACACTCTGCTAAAGCTTTGGGTAAGCCTGAGTTTCAGAGGACTCCAGTCTTCACAGGTTCTTACTTCACTGTCTTTCTTCCATTAGTATTTGTTATATGGGATTTTTTTTTCCTGCTTTCTATGTTTTAAAGTGAGTAGAGACTAAATCCTGCGGAGAGAGTGATCTCCCTCCACCACAAACTCACATTTGGAAAATGCCTACCCCTTTTGACTGCCCCCCTTCTCCCCTTTCAGGGGAGAAAAGAAAACTTTAAAAGAGAAAGAGAGAAGCAGGACTGGGGAGGAGGGGGCAACTCCTGATTCCTCAGTGATCTGCACAGCTCGGACAGACCTCCAAGTTCCCCCTCGCCTCCTGCAGACAAGTCCCCTTGGAGAAAAAACCCCATGCCTGAACTTTTAACGTGGCTTGGGGTTTATACAATTCTGGCTCCATTTCAGAGGTCTCGAAAGTGTGTGTGGGGGGAAACCAACAACAAAAGAAACAAAAAGGGAAAAGAAAGTTTGGATTTAACTCTTTGTTGCTAAAAACCAACCACAACCAAACCCCCAGCCATCAGCAAGAGCGAGCAGCGACCCTGGCAGTCGGCGCCCGGTCCCGAGGCGGCCCTCCCCGCCACACAACGCCGATGGCCGGCAGGGAGAGGCAGCCCCAGCCCTGACTGCCAAGCACCTTGCGCGCAGACGAGCCCCGGAGCTCCCACCGCTGCCCCTTGGAAGGGGGCAGTACTTCTTCCGAATACCGCGGGGGAAGGCAGCCCTGCCTGGGGGCTGCTGGGTTGGCAAGGAAGTTTTTTGGTACTGCTAAAGGCATACCAAACACACACACGCATATATATCTATCTATATCATACACACACATCTTTATATATAGATTTATATGTAGGTGTCTAGTCTATGTTTAAATTATTCTATCTATACACACAGTCCTCCCCTGATGAGGTCATTCTCCCATATATACGAGATTGGGTGCATGGTGCCAGAATCTAACTCCAAGATCTTATCTCTGGCGATCTGAAAGCAATATAAAGTAAATGTTAGCAGAAGGGGAAATAAATTTTGGAGAGAAACATTCAACAAGGTGTCCCTGAAGGCTTTTCCCCCGCCCTCCCCAGCCAATGTACCCACACACTTTATGCCGAAGAGAGCCATTTCGGAGCAAGAGACTCCTGCTTCAGAGCAGGCATAGGCTGCACACCCCATCGTGGGTCTCTGCCTGGCTGGGGCTCCACCTTGACAATTTTTATCCTCTATTCCCTTTCCTGAGCGATGCTCTCCTCTCTAATGCGCTAATCGGCTGCAGCTTATTTATTTTTATTTTTTCCCCTGTGGCTCCAATGTCTTAATGTTTTTGATTTCAGGAAACTCAAAACGGAAGGAGGGATGCTACTTGAAAGTGTGACTCAAAAAAAGAGGTTTCGCTTTGCAGCCATCAGTAGCACCAGGAGACAGCTCCATTAAAAAAGTAGTTTTCCACTGCTCTTGAAAAGCCGTTATTTTTTACATCGCTTTTAGGAAGATAGATTAACAAAACATCACATTTCAAGCCACTCTGATCTGTAATTAAATGGAGGAGCCCGTTTGTATTCTCCTATGGCTTTTACAGAAGTTGCAGTGATCCAAAGTCAGGTTGCTGTGTCAGAGTGGCATTTTTATTAATGAGAATACAAAAAGCTTGCATATTCTTAGCCCGGCTTGAATTTAGTTGCTAAGCAACCGCTGTATGGTAATTCATCCGCGAAATTTAAATCTTGGAGAAAGGATCCTGCGTTTTGCTGAATGGTCGCCACGAGGAAAACAACTTGTGGGACCCGCGGCAGCTGCCGCCGCGCCACCGCGCCGCCCGCCCGCCGGCTCCCCCGGGCCGCCCGCCGCCCCGGGCCGGCCCGCGGGGAGGGAGCGCAGCCGGGCACCGGCGGCCGCCCCATTGGCGCTGCCCCGGACCGGCGTCCCACGGGTGGGGAAACTCGGCGCCAGTGTTTCCCCGCGCGTGGAGAGACCCGGGCCCGGCCGCAGCCGCCCTGTTCGAGAGGGGTGGGGGGGAGGCCGGTCCCAGCGCGGCCCCGGGGGCGAGGCCCCGTGGGCACCTCCGTAGACCTGGCTGCTCCTTTGGTGTCGGAGAGGACGGGATGGGCGGCGAACCTTACGCCGCTCGGCCTTCACCCCTTAGCTTTTTGTGTCGCCAAAGCCTCTCAACCAAAGAACTCCCTACTGCTGTGTCACTGACACTGCGGGGCCGCTCGCCCTCCTCTCCCCTCGCTCCCGCCGCCTATTGAGCGCTGCGCCCGCTCCATTGTGCCAAACTGCAACTGAAAACACCGACAGGGCAATAACCACCTCCCTGCATCTCCTCCACTCGCTCCATCCATTCATCCATCCCTTTCGCCACAGGCGACCAAGCTCCTCGCCAACTCTGGCTTTAGCAAAATGGGTCCCTGTCCTGAAGCGCTTGCCCCACACCTGCCTCCGAGGCCGGGACTTGTTGCATCCCTTTTGGAGTTGTACTAATTACCCTGGAACTTAAACAAACTAAAGTACATGTGGGGAAGAAGCTCACGCCTACAGTTTGGTCCTGCAGCCTGCCAGTTACAGAGGTAATATTTACACTCGCTTCCAAATCGGAACGAGCATCTCTGCGCCTCAGAAAGGTATCTTTGTATAAATATATAGAAGTATCGATTTTGCTGTAGCTTGAAGATGTTGATCATTTATTACAAAAATAAACGAATAAATACAACAATATATTGTTGCTTTCAACAGGATAAATATTTTACAAATATATAATTTAAAAAAACAAATTTAATTGTTAAAATTATTTAAAATAGTACACTTATTGATAAAATTATCAATAGTATATACTGCATTTCATATTAGAACCAATTATTCTCTAAACGTTCCATTTAAAACCATTCATACAAAACAAATTATGAGCATTGTAATGTGCAAACACGAGTCACTACAGTAAAGCAAAGGGTTCTGTAAAGATCACTTCCCGATAGGATCTGCTGCGTTTTAAAACCGAAGTAGAGCTCTTTGCTAAATTTCGGAATATACGCGGACCAACAGCAGTGAGATGACTATTTTGAATACACCTGAAAATGATTTATTGTGTACAGACTCGACGGGGGAAGGATAGGATGTGAGAAGACTGGGGCGTAGTGAAGGATCACAGGATATGAAAATGTAAACTATAAATAATCACATCTCGGGATTACCCAGTCTGACCAAACATAACTTTGTAAAACATTTGGCTTTCCTTTAGGTAGGAAAAAAAAAAAAAAAAAAAAAAACAACTAAGGAAAATGATGCCGACTCCATTACCAAGCACAGAACACTGATATTATAAATGAATACAATTACTAAATTCATTAAGAGATCTGGCGATATATAACAATATTTTCATTATTTACACGTGTAACAATATAACCCTTAGCGCAGACCCTCTCATTTATTATCTATCTCTTGCTATCTCAGAGACTCACAACCCTGAAATTCCTAAATACATTCAAAGGATTCAGTTTCTCGGGGGCGGGGGAGGGGGCGGAGGGGCGGCGGGGGGTAGCGCCCATGGCCTCACTTTTTGTGCATAACAAGTCCACGGAACTGGGACATTTTGCCAGTCCCTTCGACCACACGTTACTCCTCCAGCCTAACCCCCAGCTTTTCGGAGGCAGCAACCCGCAAAGGTTGCCTTTTAATAGAAACCAGCGTGAAGCCTAACGTTAGCTCTTTGTTGCCATCCAAATCGAGTAACCAAATACCGCTCCGAAATTTAAATAGACTTTCTCCGCGGCTAATAAAACCGCTCCCCTTCGTGTGTGAAAACAGGATCCCACCTGACGTGTCGGTGGTACCCGGCCCCCGGAGGGGGGCCCGGCCTGCCCGCCTGGCCGCCAGCCCCCGCCCGACCCTTTTTCCCTACCCAGCAGCAAAATCAGCCAGCAGCTTCTGCTAAAACGAACAAAAGAAAGAGCGTCCTTTACCCTTTCGGGTTCTCTTTCCCTTTGTTGGTTTGGCTTCTCCCCACCCCGCTTTTTTTTCCTCGGTGTCAGTAGGGCCTTTTGGATTTCACAAATCAAACCGACGGTGATATTTACTACGAGCTGGTGTTAAAATAATGCATCCCGGTGCCCGGTTCTCAGGTTGGCTTTGATTTATGGACTGACACAAGGCCTATCTGAAAGGAAGAAATGCTTGTTGTTCCTGCAGCAGTTTTCTGGGGGTTTAACCCCTGCCTCAATAGCACTTAGAGAAGCAAGGCGGGGGGGTGGGGTGGAGGGGGGCGCGGAGAAGGGAGGAAGAGGAAGGTGAGGAAGGAGCCCAGGGGTGAGCTGGATCATAAAAGAAAACCTTATTCTCCAGCAGACTATCAGTAGGGTCAGGTGGATGCATTAGATGCAGCTCTCTACTTCCCATAACCTCCCCGCTGCAAAACGAAGAGAGTTGAGACGGTCATTCACTTGTCCCTATATTGCAATAAATTATAGCGGGTAAGTATGACAGGTCAGCTAGTGCATCTATTGGCATCTCCAACGTTACTGACACACGCGTGTGTTTGCAAAGAAGGCATGGCAGCGCTATGGCAGAGTGGAGGAGAAAACTAGGCTACACCACTTCACACCCCATAGAAAAACCCTAAAACAACAACAACAACAGCCACAGCAACAGCAACAACAGAAATGGTGAACTAGGCAGACCGCACGTAGGATGTTGAAAGTATTCTACATATTCAGTCAGAAAAAAAACCGAACGTACCTTTTTCTTAAATTATAAAGACAAATTAAATACAAATATTAATACATACATAAAATGCATAAAAATAAATTATAGCTTAGCCCCCCTTCCCCTTCTTTGCCCCCCCAAGCCTCAGTTTGGAAAACGAGAAAACAAGACTGAACTTTTGGAAACATCCCTCTCAGCACCGGCCACGCGGGACCAGAGGACACGCTCAGGTATCACCCGTGCCCAAGTGCCAGCCTAAACTCAGCCGACACAGCCCTTTGTGGGAGAAGGTGGCCTTTGGTGATCTCTAGTCTCGCCGTCCTTCCCGGTGACACAGGGTCCCCGGGTTGATGGAAGGGGCCGCGGACACGGGCTCGGAGGAGGGGCGGGCAGGGGGTGAGCCCCGCGCCGGGCCGGCAGCGGCAGGGGTGCGGCAGAGGCACTGCCGGCGAGCACAGGGCCGTGCGGCCGGTAGATCGGACCCTCGGTATTTCTCTCCTTTCAGCAGTATATCCCTTCAGAGAACTTTTTTTTTTTTTTTGACATGTTTATGCATCAGACACAGACTATTTCATTCTAACAAATTTATTTTCTCAATCAGCTCTTACGGAATCACTACTCAAATTAAATTACAATCAAATTATCACATCAAAAGATACCCTTATTACCTAACAACTGTCCATATTTTCATTTCATTTTGATTTGTGCTCGTCTGAAAAAAACACGTAATACAAGATCTGGGGAAAAAATAAATTACCGTTTTGCAGCAGTTCATAGGTATTCTGAATAAAATATTAAAAGAAGTCATTTAATGAAAATATAAAGCAAATTTTTTTTTTAGATCAACAACGGATCTAACAATTCTATATTGCCGTCTTTTTGAAAAGTCTGTTTATTAAAACCTACCAAAAACACTGCTTGGAAATGGCAGTATTATATAATCACATCCACAGCACCCATTCAATCAAAGTTGGCAACGGATTTAGGAGAGGAGAAGTTCAGATAAGTGCAGCTGCAGATGCTCAGTCCTTCTAAATCCCTTTATCTGAATCAGTCCAGAAATAAAAAATAAAAATATTAATAAAAAAAATATTAGCAGTGGATTTTTTTTTTTATGACTCTTCCATGATGATTGGCAGCCGTCAGGAACAGGACTTTGACAGCCCTAAATTATTTCCCTTTCTCTCGCTGGTTCCCTTAATTCATGCAAAGTCCTTCTACAGAGCTCGAACTTTAGGTACCAACAACATCTCCTTCTCCCACCCTCCCCCCGGCGTCTGTCCCTCCCCCCTTTCTCCTCAGGGTCAGTTTTATCGGCGTGCGGGCATTTATTTCCATATTTTTGTTCTATAGCTATACCTATATATATAGATAAATATATATATATGTATTTGCTTCCCTATTCAGCCTGCTTGTTTTTAGTGCTGTGTGCATAATTTTTTTTTCCTGGAAAAAGTGGCCCGTTTCATTTTGCAGAATATATAGATATATATGTTTTCAGAGTGGATGTCTGCCTTGCACCAAAATTCTTCGGTTTGGCCAAGAAAAACAGGGTGCTGGAATGCAGCAGGCACCCTCTGATTAACCAGATTATTTTGCTTCTGCTTCCCTTTTTTGGATTGCTCCCATTGAAAAAAAAAAAAAAGAAAGAAAAAAAAGAGGGAGAGAGAAAGGAGAAAAAAAGTTTCCGTGATTCACAGAAGAGAGCCCTTTTGGGAATAGGGGGAAGAGTGCGAGGAGGGGGGGAGGAGGGGAGAGAAGAGGTGCAGGCAGTGGTGTTCCTTGCTGCCAGAGGGGTATAATTTGGAGAAAAAATTAAAAAAAAAAAATTAAAAAAAAAATCCCAAGCCCACCCATACAAGCCCTCTCCCCACAACCAAACAACCCCCCGGCACATCTGCAGTTTTGGTGCATTATGCATCTCCACCCCGTTTTCCCAACACGGTCTAAACGCTCTCACTCGGATCGACCTTCTCCACCGCTCCCTATTGGTATCGATCTTATATATATATAGATGCACGCATATATCCATATATATATAAACACAAGCAGTCTGAACGAGCCTGGATCGTATGTGTGTGTGTGTGTGTGCGCGCATGTGTGTGTGTGTGTCAGTGTGAGCGTGCGGCTGTGCGCGGCGGTGCCGGTGCCGGTGGCGGTGCCGGCGGCGGTGCCCGGCCCGGCCCGGCCCGCGCTGCCCCCGCGCTCCCCGGCCCGCCCGCGGTGCCCCTCACTGCACGCTGGTCTGCAGTCCGTGGTGAGGGGGCGGCGTGTCGGAGTTGACGGTGCCGACCTGGGAGTAGACATCGTCGGGGGTCTGCTGCTGGATCCCCGGGGGGGTCATCCGTTTCTCTTTCTGCCTCCGATTGCAAAACCAAACCCTGACCACCTCCTTCTCCAGCTGCAGGCTGTCCGCTAGGTTCGTAATCTCCTGGGCAGAGGGCTTGGGGCATTTCAGAAAGTGGCTCTCCAAGGCCCCCTTGACACTCACCTCGATGGAGGTCCGCTTCTTCCTCTTCCTGCCCTGGGCGGCGATCTTGTCGATGCTGGTGGGGCTGCCAGTGGAGGAGTCGGCTTCCTCCAGCCACTTGTTCAACAAAGGCTTCAGCTTGCACATGTTCTTGAAGCTGAGCTGCAGGGCCTCGAAGCGGCAGATGGTGGTCTGCGAGAAGACGTTGCCGTAGAGGGTGCCCAGCGCCAGCCCCACGTCGGCCTGGGTGAAGCCCAGCTTAATCCGCCGCTGCTTGAACTGCTTGGCGAACTGCTCCAGGTCGTCGGAGGTCGGCGTGTCCTCGTCTGAGTGTGGGTCGTGGCTGTTGACGCCGCCGTGGTGCGGCGGGTGGTGCCCGGGGTGCTGGTGGTGGTGGTGGTGGTGGTGCCCGGGGTGCTCGCCCAGCTCCGGCGTCTCGCCGCGCACCAGCCCCGGGTGCACCAGGCTCTGCCCGCCGGGGGGGGGACTCAACATGCCGTTCACCGTGAAGCCCCCGGGCTGCGAGTAGAGGAGCGACTGCTGCTGCTGCTGCCCGCCGGCCATGGAGGGCAGGTGGGCGGCCGCCGCCGCCCCCCAGGCCGCCGGGTGCCCCTGGTGCGGGGGGCCCAGGTGGGGCGGCCGGTGGTGCAGCGCCGCGCCCGAGTGCAGGTCGTCGCGCCCGCCACTGCCCTTGACGTCGGGCGGCGGCGGCGGCTGCTGGGGGCTGCCCGTCATGCCCACGGGGCTGCCGGACCAGGGCGAGCCCGCTTCGGCGGCTGCGGCGGCGGCGGCGGCGGCGGCGGCGGCGGCGTGGGGCAGGGCTGTCACCCACTGGTGGGCATGGCTCAGCATATGGCCGCCGTTGCTGGCGGCCATGGCGCCCGGCATGAAGTCGCTCTGGACCATCTTGGCCGCCGGGTCGCCGCGGTAGCCGCCCGCCACCGAGGTGACGGCCACGCTCCCCGGCTGCATGCCGCCGCCGCCGCCGCCGCCGCCGCCGCCCGAGTCCGCGTGGACGATGGAGCCGGCCGCCAGGATGCCGTTGCCGGGGAGGTAGGGGTTAGAGGTGGCCGCGGCCATCCCGCGCCCGCCGCCCGCCGCTCGCCCCCGCCGCGCCGCAGCCGCCGCTGCGCCGCCGCCACCGGCTGCCGGGCGCCCGCCGAGAGCGCCCTTGCCCGGCGCTGCCGGGGCCGCCGCCCGCGCCGCCGCCGCCTTCCCAGCCTCGCCGGAGCGCCGGGGCGCGGGGTTCACCTGCTAGCGCTCCGCGGCGCGCTCTCCTCCGCCCGTCCGCCGGCCGTCCTGCCTCCGCTCCGCGGCGCGCTCGTTGCGATCGCCGGCTCTTGCTTCGCCTTTTATATTTTTTAAGCCTTTCTTTTTTTTTTTTTTTCCCAAAAAAAGAGAAATATTTAGCTGTACATATATTTTTCCTCCTCCTTCTTCTCGCCCGGGGTTGCTGCTCGGAGGGAGGAAACCAAACAAAGGCTAAAAAGCGAAAAAGGAGGGGGGGGGAATCAAAAAGCCCCCGTGCTCTTCTCCCCTCCGCTCCCCTAGGAGTACATCTCCTCCTCTCAGCCTTCCCCTCTCAGAGAGAAACTTTTCCTTTTCTTCTTCCTTTAAGGCTTTGTGTGTGAGTATATTTTCCTTTTTTTCTGCCTCTCTCTGTCTTTCTCTCCTCGGTTCCTCGATCTCCTTTTGCTCTTTTATTTGCAAGTTTTGTTGGTGTCCTAAGAAAACTTCCTGTGATGATGATGGTGGTGATGGTGGTGATGATGCATTTCTCAAAGTTGTGCTGTTGCTGGAGCACTTTGTCCCCTTTGAAACAAGAGTCCTGCCGGAGCCTTCTTGCTAGAGTCACGCTCTGGATAAGACATTTTTTTTTCTCTCTACCTTTCCTTTAGGCGGTCGGAAAGAAAAAAAAAAAAAAAAAAGAAGTAAAAAAGAAATTTAAAAAGTTGAAATTTCTCGTTACCTCGCGAATTGTTTCTTTCCCTCTCCCGCTCGCTCGCTCGCTTGGTTTGTTGTCTTTTTTTTTTTTTTTTTTTTTTGGTGTTTGTTTTGCTTTTTATTTTAATTCCAGCAGTTGGTCGAGGGAGGAGGCGGAGGAGGAGCGCCTTGGTGGAGAGGTGTGTGTATGTGTGTGTGCATATATGGTATCCTTTATACACTAACTCCAGCGGGGAAGTTGGCTGCCGGGCTGGCAGCGCGCACTGGCGGTGCCGGAGTCCCGCCGCTCGCCTCTCCCCGCCTCCCTCTCCCGGGCCGTGCCCGCGCCCGCGCCCTCCCTCCTCCCGTCCGTGCGTCCCTCCCTCCCTCCTTCCCTCCCTCCCTCCCGCCGCCCGCGCCGCCACCGCCCGGCCCCGCCGCGAGGAAGCGGCCGCCCCGCCCCCGCCGATTGGCTGCGCGCCCCGTGACGGACAGCCCGCGCCGGCCGCGCGGCCCCCCTTCCGGCCGTTCCGATTGGCTGCCTTTTAATTTAGGCAAAGCGGCGTCGGAGATGAAGTTGCCCCCCTCTTCCCTCTATTCCTCCTCCCTTCTCCCCTTCCTTCTTCCTCCTCCTCCCTCCCTCTCTCCCTCCTCCCTCTGCCTTTTAACTCTTCCTGCCCGGCGGACACACGCACCTCGGAGCTCTCCCGCCGCCGCCGCCTCTCGGGCAGGGGCGAGAGCGGGCAGTAATAATTAATAACAACAGTAATAACGACGCTGGAGCCGGGCGGGGGTCGGAAGGGCGTTTGTGCGGAGGTGCCGCTGCCGTGCACACGCACCCGCCTCCCCCTCCGGCAGTGCCCGCACCGGCGCTCAGAGCTGCCCCCCCGATGCTCGGCCCCGCAGGCGCCCGCCCCCTGCCCGCTCCCTCCTCCCTTTGTCCGCCCCCGCACCCCGGGGTGCGCCCCGAAGCCCGGCAGCCCGCCCGCAGCCGTCATGCTGGGAGGCTGGCCCGGCAGCCCCGGCGAAGGGCCGCCCCGTCGGTGGGGGAGGTGGCGAGGGGAGCCCCGGCCGGGCTTGCCCTGCGCACCGCGGTCTACTCGAAGGGAACCAGCCCCGCGGCATGAAACGCTGTATTATTTCTCGTCCAGCGGAAAGAGTTAAGGGGGGCGGGGGAAGGCGGGGGACGCGGGGGAGAGATGCGACCGAGCGGAAACGCTGCGCGCAGGCAACCTCAGTGAACCACAGAAAAAGAGAAAGTGGCAACAAAAACAAGGGCAAATTGAACACTCCTCGGGGACTGCCGGTGCAATAGCAGCGCTTGGACACGGAGGGGACACGGCGCTGCCAGTGACCGCCGCGCAGCGCAGCGCCGTCCCACGCGCGCTCCCCGGGTGGCGGGGACTCGCGCGAGGGAAACACGCGCGGTGCGGGCAGAGGAATGGGGAACGTCGCCCCCCGCCCGGCCCTGCCCGCCCCGCTCCCCTCCTCCGCACGCCCGGGGGGCGGTGAGCTGCGTCCCGCTGGCAGCGCCCTCCGCGCCGCCCCGCTCCGCTCCCGCCGCGCTCGGCAGCCGGTGCTCGGGGCTCCCTCCAGCCCCCGGCTGGCACAGTACGAAATACCATGGTAGGTCGGGTGAGAAAAACCATTCAAGTGAAGCGTGCGCATCTGAAGGGCGCTGGTATCTAAACACCAAACATAATGATTTTATATATACATATATACACACATATATATGTATGTATGTATATGTATTTGTTCCCATGCGTCCTCCAAAGGTTTATTTTTTATATATAAAAGATCCAACACAGATTTCATTGAATAAATCTGAGATCTCCAGGTGCAGACGTTTGAATAGTCAGTGCCAGAACCCCATGTTTTCCTTTCCAGCCGATTTTGCTTGGATCAGGCTCAAAAACCGAGTGAGTCTCGTGGTTTTGTTTACACTGAATGGGGAGGATAGGAACGGTGCCATGGGGCCGTCTTTCATTAATATACAGTGAGGATTTTGTCTAAATTACTGCTATGAATTTCACAGTACACGCTTTCAAAAGCCGTCTCAGGTGGCCTGATGAAACGTGATAGCGCCTCTGCAAACAGATCTACTTTCTTAATAAAAAAGGAAGGTGGGGGGGTGGAGAAATCCCCTCAAAATAAAAAAAAAAAAAAAAGTACACCCTCATAACGGCGACAACAAAAAAATAAAGCTTTAGATGGAGTAATGTCTTTTATTTAAAAAAAATATCCCACCAAAAAACAAACAACCAACTTCGTTCCCCAACTCTTCCCACCCCCTCCCTTGCAGAGTGAGATTGTTTTGTCTGGAAAAAAATCCAAAGTATAACAAGGGGAGAACAGTTAGTGCTGATTTTCATTTGCATAAATTTTCATATATTTTGGTGAAAATAATAGACTAGTGGAGAGCGGGGCTTAGTGGAGTCAGTGCAAAGGAAAATCTTAACATGGATCGTTTCGCTGGAGTTGAGAACATGCTTTTTCCCCCCTGTCACCTTATTAAAATCTAAAATTAAAAAAAAATTCTCTAAATCCTGGAAGTATGATCGGTAAGTGTTTTACATTTTTTTATCTACTTTTGTTTACTTTGAAGTCTTCTGGATATATATTTTCAAAAGCTTAGGACAAGACAGGGAAACCTATGGCAACTGCCTGGAAGGAAATAGGCTGGGGAAAAAAAAGGGAAAGGGAAAGGAAACCAAAAATCCCACCAGCAACAAAAAGCACCTTAGTGAAATATTACATAAAAAGCATGGATTCATTCCAAAGCTCAAGGCAGCAAAGCAATTCTTCAGCGCTGGAAAGTCTTTCTGGTTACTACTTCACTTTTCTGGGCACTGTTAATTATTGTAACACCAGGACTCAGGAAGGCGAGGGGGCGTGGGGAGGGGTGGGGGCGGTGAGGAAAGCTCTCGAAAATATTACAGATTTGTAAAGGGGAGCCGAGGCAGAGATGCGGACTGTTTTCAAACGCTGGTTCGCGGGGGGGCGAGGGGGTCGCCCGGCGAGCGGGGAGGGGGCTCGGCCGGTGCGGCGGGCGGGAGAGGGGCCGGGGCCGGGGCCAGGCCGGGCCGGGGAGCGGGG
This sequence comes from Myiozetetes cayanensis, assembly GCF_022539395.1. Classification (NCBI taxonomy): domain Eukaryota; kingdom Metazoa; phylum Chordata; class Aves; order Passeriformes; family Tyrannidae; genus Myiozetetes; species Myiozetetes cayanensis. The sequence continues at coordinate 88,532,662 of NW_026087742.1, read as the reverse complement.
GACCCGAGCACCTGCCGGCGCAGGAACGGGCAAGGGGGGAGGCAGGGGAAGGTGCGGAGCGGCGATGCACGCAGAGGGTTAATATTGTAACTAGGGAACAGACGGTTAAGCACAACATCTAGAGCTCTGTAGTGAAAGTCCATCAGAAAGAGTATAATCAATCAAAACTAACCAGGACATCCCTTCATTTTATTCTCCAAGGAGATTGGGGCTGGAGGATTACAGACCAGATTTCACTTTGTTTCTCTCTTCTGACAGTCTTGCCTGTCTCTCCGCTTTCCCCGAGTCCCGTCCAATTGAGAGGTGTAGTCTAATGATCTGAAACTCTTTTATAGCGCTTGGGTCAGTGTGATAAATAATGTGATAAATAATGTAGGATTAAATTAATAGGCCAGATACCGCTCCTGAAAACTTTATCGAGGCTTAAATATCCCATTATGTGACTTTAATCATTTTAATTTTACTGTGTTATTTGCATTTTTTTTTCCCTTCCCCTCTCTGTTGCTGCTCTTTTGGACACACAATAGCTGGTGATCATTGTAATTTCCTAGAATTAGTTACTTCTTTGGAAACGGTCGATAGCCAAATCAATAAAATGGCTTGTAAAACTAGGGAGGTATAGGTTTCAATTTGGGAGGGGGAGGAAGAATCGCTCATTTTCCACTTCTTGTTGACGTGCCCAGCGTCTCTTTTGACTGGGGTTAACTCTGTGTGCTCCATCGGAACAGATGCCGTATAGAGCTGCTCCCTCAAGATCATTTGTTTCCTTGATGGGGGAACATTTCTGAGCAGAACATATTGGTTGCCATAGAGAAAGAAATAAAAGGAAGAACACTAGTCACATTAAGCTATATGTTTGTGCACTGGGCTTTAGATAAAAGGACCCCAGTTCAAGCCAGGGAGAATGGGGCCAAACCAGAGCTTCTTAGCTTCACTAAAACTAGCTTTATTTTGTTTTGGACTTTTACGGTTGAAACATGTAAGCTAATTTTATTGGCTGTCGTTAATTTTATACGATACGGCTTGTGAGCAAAATCAACTTCGGCCGTGCTCCGCCGGGCGCCGGCCGCCCGCCAGGGGGCGCCCTGCAGCGCGCCGGTCCGCCCGCCCGCCGGGCCCGGCCCGGCCCCTCACGGCCCCGGGGCGGGGGCGCCGCGGGCCCCCGGCACCACCGGGCCCTGTGCTCATCCCCGGGTACCCCCGGGCCCCACAGTCCAGCACACCCCACAGTCCTGCCGCCGGGACACCCCGTCCGGGCCAGACAGCCCCAGAACCCCCGAGACCGGCGGGGCGGCGCGCAGGGGGAGAGGAGCGGGGAGCCGCGGGCTCAGAACCCGCCCCGAAAGTGCCCCCGTCGGTTGCGGTACCTCCGGCGGACCCGGGGCCTGCGAGGGAGGGAGAGCAGTAATTAAACACAAGCACGGGCACGCGGCTCGGGGCAACCGGGGGTGCCACACTTTTTTCTTTTTCTTTTTTTTTTTTTTTTTCCCTGTCCGAATAAGGCGCTTAAACCTCCGGAGATGCAATAAAACCGCTCTTTTTTTTTTTTTTTTAAACATAATTTAATATTTAATCACCGCATTAAACCTGAAAAAGTGGCTGCTCCTCTCTCTCTTTTTCTTTCTTTTCCTTTTTTTCCTCCACCCCTCCTCAAGCTGGCCACTCCTCCCCCCCGCATCCCTTCCTGATTTATCCATTTGCGGGAGCCAGCGGCAGAGGCAGCGCCGGACTCCTCCCGCCCTGCCCGCACACCGGGCACAAGTTGCCGCTGTCCGGGACACTCGCAGACGTGATCCTCAACTAAAAAACAGCAGCATCCACGGCGCGCACAGCTTAGCTCGACACAGCTTGGCTCCCTTCCCGAGCCCGTGTACTCTCAGCCCCGTGCCCCTTTTCTCCACTTTCCTCCCCAAGTGATTGCAAGAGAGGATAGAAGTGAGAAATTTAGTTTGTGGGGGGTTTTTTGTTTGTTTGTTTGTTTGTTTTTATTTATTTTTTTATTCCTGCCTATACACGTCTGCTTCTCACCCCCGTCCAGCGGCAGGATGCTGGGCAGGGGGGAATCCGCGTGGCTGCATCATTCTTTAACGCACCTGCCAGGGGAATGTCCCAGGCAGCCCCCGGGGCGGGAACTGGGGCCACGGGGTGGGGGGGAGGGGGTTGAAGCCACTTTGTTTCCCCGTGCTGGAGTCCCAGCAGTTTGCGTGTGACTGGGAAAGGTTTATTCCTTGCCTCTATGAAGGAAAGACCAATTGGAACCCTGGAAATCACACACAACCCATAAATATGATAGGACCTGGCAAGATGAGAACTGCCCACCTAAAAACCTAACACAAACACATACACTAAAAAAAAAAAAAAAAAAAAAAAAAAAGAGAGAGAGAGACAAAAGTAATCAAAAGGGAGAAAACGACCGATAAGAAATTAAACTTTTCATTTGAAGTGTTCGCGGGTCTTCATTTGGAAAACGGAGTCAGGTCTCCGTGTGTAGAGACCTTGAGGGACAAGGGTTGAGATATTTACATGAACAAAACTTTCCACCTACCGCGTTTGGCACAGTAAGCACTAGCAATATTCCAGACTAGTAAAACACATTCCAGAGCGCAGTTCTCTTCAGAAACGTGGTAGCATGATTGAGATTTGCCGTAGTTTAGTGAACATTTTTTTCACCTCTGAAGGGTTTTGGAGTTGAAAGACCACAGCAAAGCTCAGCATCCCGGGGTCGGGATTGAGCGGATTTCTCTCCAGCTTTCCTCTGTCCCCCCTCCCCCCAACCCTCCAAGCGTAACCTGCGTTATATTTTAAACAAAACAGGAGTTAGCAGTGCGGCTGTTCTGCTGTACACCCGCGCTAGTTAGCAGCAGCAGAAACCTGCGAGGTACCGCAAAAGAAGAGAAAAACTAACGCTAAAACGAGCAACAAGTTAATTCGGCAAAACTTAAACTTTGCTGGCTGCCTTCGGAAGAGTCCGGTCCGGCCAAGATTGTTGGCTCCATGCCTGCAGCGGCACCCCAATTGTAAGAGTGCTACAGGGAGCATTTTTTTCACATCCTTCTTTTAATAAATACCTATTTGTCCGAATGAACGCCTTTGGAAAATGGATGTAGAAGCAATACTGTCTTGAAGGTAGGGAAATGAAAGTGTTTACCGTATTTAGTATTCATTTACTTATAGTGGGAAATGATTAGGTATGTACTAATATAACCGTGGAGACCAACTGCCTAATTAGCATTTACAAATTAAAATGTTAAACATAAAGACATATTCCGTATACAGTCTGCTATATGTAAAACACATTCGTGCATAATACGGCAGTCAGCTGCAAACGTGAAGTTGACTGGCTTCCAGATATGTAGCGTTCTTGGCTAATGTGAGCTGCTCTGGGTTTTTCAAGCTTGCCCATGCTGTAGTTCATAGTTCTTATGACCACCTTGATAGCTGCACTAGGGATATTACACTAACCAATCTGGAGAAAATAGGAAAATACACAGATTACTTTTAAAGGCTGACGATAACAACGATAAACACAATAGGCAGGCATATCATTTATCCATACCTTTTATTCTGAAGGCTTCATTCGGAACCTTATTTATTGTTTTGAGCATAACAAAGCATTTCGGGTTCTGTAATAAATTAGAACAATAATACAGAACTGCACATGCAAAGCAAGATAGCTTTTGAAATAGGGGTCTTTTCTTTCCCAGCTGCATAATTTTGATATTACCCAACGTGTCGTGCTCAGGGTTCACCTCACACAGACTGTAATGAGAGTTGCCAAATGAATGGAACAATCTATCTGTTGACTTGAGCTCAACATAGACATATTACATATGATGGAAACCTAATGCTCCCACTGGTGTTAAAATCAGAGGGATATATAGTTCCAATCCAGACCCTTGAACATGTAGATTTTTATTTATCAGAATAATTGTGCATGTAGCGACATAAAAAGGGGATTTACAAGTTGGAGTCTTTTAAAAGAGACTGTGAAAACCTTAGCCCTGCTTTTATTAGACATGATATCATTCCGATTTGCGTGCTTGCCATCTCAATGGCTTTTCACATGTGGAAAAAAAAAATCCATATGCATTACATAGATTTTCTTTTACTCGCATAAGGACTGGCAGCCTTTTAGTGGATAAGAGGGTGAATAATTGTGATACACCAGAAAACAGTTCGTGCAGTTTGGCAGCTCTGGTTATTATTATTAGATTTTTTGACATTTGAACTTGTCTATTGTCTAAGGAGCTCAGTGCAGATTGCAGGAGGTCAACCTTAAGGCTGCTCTTTTTGGCATTGCACACAAACATGCACACGCTGTCTGTTCTCCTTGTGTGAATGCAGCAGCTACAGTTTTACCGTGCCTTTTTTTTTTTAATGCACATCTATTTATATTTATCTAATCCGCTTGGGGTTTTCACGGTCGTGTGATTAGTTTATACGTGCCTTCATTTTACACCCATTCCTCCAATCTATGTATTTGCCTGATGCTGGATACTTTTAAGTACTGAGTTGCCTTTACAGCAGTATAATTCCGACGTTTGATAAAAGGGACTTCAGTAGCCCTGGGATTAAATGACATATTTTCCTGCAGCTTCGCTCAACTCCATCATGACTCCTACAGTCAAAAGTTAACGCTATTCATCATCTCTTTGCATTTATTCCCTCCTCCCCTCTCTAAATTCAGCCCCACCACCCTACTTCCGAAACGATTTCTTGCCGCCTGCTAGGAGCTAGAGGGGGGAGAAGTGTGGGGGGGCGGAGGCTGGGACCCGAAAGCCCGGCGGAGAGCCCGCCGCCACCCCGCGTCCCCTGGGGCGGCCCCTGCTCCGCTGGCCTTTCCGCGGGCGCGGAGCGGGCCGCGGCCACGCCGAGGTCCCGGAAAACGCCCTCCCGGGCGGGGCGGCGGGAAACGGGGAGACGCTTCGAAGAAGGAAAATGCGAAATAGGGATGGATCCCCCCCAGGGTGGGAGGGAGAAGAGGAGCGGGTAAACTGGAGCAAATCCGGTAGGAGAGTCAGTTTGCACTGGGAAAATCCAGATCGCTTCTAAATAACTTTTCCCTGGAGTGATTTGCACCTCTTACTCTTTCTTCTCTCGTTTGGTTAGCGTTGTTTCCTCATCTGCCAGGGTGAAGGCACTCAGGCCGAACAACAGTCCATCTCTTCTTCTAGCAGTCTGCCATTTAAATATGTATCTCTTTGCACATATAAGTGTGCAGCTGTATAGGTATACTTACATACAGGCGTGTACAGAAGCATATGCATCTGGATTTGTTCCCCTCTTCACTCCCCTTTTCCCCCTTTAACAAGCGCCTGATAACGCGTTTAGGGCTTGTTATTTGAACTCTCACATCAGCATGCAGAAATGTAATTGCAACGTTTTTCATCAGGAAAGAAAGGAAGGAGGAAAGGGGGAGGAATTCCCCCCCCAGCCCCTCACACACAGACATCCAGTGCTCGGTAATCGCTGAGTCACCGTATTGGGGGTCAGTGGGTAAACACGAAGGAGAGAGAGAGTAGCAGCTTATTAAAAACCTCGGCACAAAACTCATCCCTCCTCATCTCCAGTCTGGAGATACCTCCCCTCCTTCTTCCCCTGGATTTATTTAATCTGGACTTGGAATAAAGTGGCCGAAGTGAAGCCAGAGCCCTTTTTTGGGGCTGGATGTCCTCCTCAGGCACAGTGGGACCCGCTTTGTTCCAGCGGGGTAAAGGGAAGAAATCCAACATTAAGCTGCTATTTGGACTGCTGCTGATGGATGTCGTTTTGTGGGGGAGAGGGGAGAAGGGGAAAAGGGGGAAACACCAGCCAGTTCACCTAAGGATGTAAAGAAAAGGAGAGCTTTCTCTAGAGCTGGGCTCTGATCTGGGCATGTTTATTCCTGTTTAAACGCTATTGTTCCTGTCAGCCTTTGACACAAACAGAAGGGGCGGAGGGTGGTGGTGGTGGTGGGGAGTTGTGGCTGGAACAAAGCTGCTCAAACCCCAGCAACCCCCAAAGGCGGAGGAATACTTTCTTTTCTTTCCTTTAAAATGTATGAACAGACTTTCTGTTTGAGGTTGTTTTCTGGGTCCCCCCCCACCTCCCTGTGAGTTGAGTACAGTGTCTGGCAGTGATTCACTTACCACGGCCCGTTTAGAGAGGCACATGTCCCCCCCAGGTGGGTGCCAGGGAGCCTTGCAAGGTCAGCTTCTTGGGCCCATGGGCTGCCAGTGGTTTGAAGGAGTAGACTTAAAATCGGTTTGCAGCAAGGCCTGGAGTAGGAAACAAAGAGGCAGAAATGTTGGGAGCCCAAGGAGAGCCTGAAATACAGAGAAACATTGAGCTTCCCAGAGATGTTTCAGCTTCTCAGTGGGGGACAGAGCAGCATCCTTTTTGGGCTACCACTGTGCATTTGAGGGCTGGACTGTACAGACCACACTAAATCAGAGGCATTGTGTGTAAATAAATAAGTGCACATTGTTTTGAGATGCTGCTATTGTATTTGGGGTTGGGGGGAGGAGAGGGTAATATTTTGTGTGTGTGTCTGCTTACTGGCCTGTGTGCTTTCAAAAGGTGAGTGCAGATTGCAATAGTTGCTGCTCTGTTTTTGTTTGTCAAACAGGGCCCATCTCTTGGGAGAGGGGCATGTGGCGGATCCCAGCCCAGGATTACATTAATCAAAGCATTATTTCCCCAGGGATGCACAGCACAAATGATAGTAAATCCTAATAAAATTGGATCGCTGAGAAATTGAACGCTTAAAGTAATCTGCTCTGCCTGATAAAAACTTCAAGTTTATAAGATATTATGCATCCCCACTCCCAAACACCTTAGGTATCATCACTATGTGTATGTTATACATCTATCTGTAGGAGAGAAATCACTTCTCAGTTTAACAGGCCCATCACTAGTGAATGTATACATAGATATAAATGTGTATGTGCATGCACACATATATTGCACACACACATGCACAGTCATAAAATAAGCTAAAATCTATATGCACATAACAATAATGACTGTGGCCAATATTTTAAGGACTTTGCATGCAACACCTTTGCTGTGGCAGATGTTGCAAAAGGCTTGGACAGTGATACACACAGTTGTGTACCAGCACTGTAATCTTGCCTGGGGACTCAATTCTCTCTTGTTTTTTACTGATGCTCACCATGGGCCTCCATGATGGCACCTGTGATCTCAGCCCACCAAGAGTAGCTTTCCTTTTTAAATATGAGACCACAGGAGTGGTAGGGAAAGAATTAAAAAAATATAAAATAAGTGAACATGAGCATTTGAAGCCTTTGGGGAGATGAGCTTTAGAAAGAAACTGCCTTGGACCAGGTGGATATAGTTGACAGAAGAGAAGGTGTTCCCAGGCCAGTTGTTTTGCCTCAGACACGCAGCATGCTGCACGCACACTCTCTCAGTGCAGGGCTAGACCACCACCTCCTCTGCCCTTTGGCATGGGCCAGCAAAGGCCAGGGTATCTGCTAGCCATTCACGAGCTTCAGACCCTGAGTCTCAGCTACTTCCTTTCTGCAGAAGGAAAGTTTATTTATAATTGCGGCCAGAGAACATGACAACAGGCTCAAAGAGACCCACTGTCCAGCAGGGGGAAAAAAAAAAAATTGTTTTTTTCCCCTTCCTCCCACTCAAAGACTGCTGTGCTTCCAAATGTGAAAGGGGCAAAAGGCATTTCCACTCACCCAGCTGAAACTCTCTGAAAGGCTATGAGCCTCCCCGACGTTATAAAAGCCGATCATTCCTCCTACCCCCGCCGTCCCAGGACCCTGTTACCCCTGCGGGAGTCGGCCTTGCTGCGGGCCCCCATCCGGACAGGTCCTGCCCGCTGCCCTGCGGTCAACGCGTCCCGTTCGCCTCTCCCTGCCCCTGTCTTTTCTGATACAGCTAGGCAGACCGAAGGCGACTTATCCCTTCTCCTAGCGCCGGGTTTTCCTGCCCCGTCCCGGCCCCGGGGGCTTGCGGAGAAGGGCGGGCGGAGGAGGTGGCCCCGACCCCGCAGCACCCCGCACCCTGCCCCGGCCTGCCGCTCTCTTTCCCTTCTGCCTGCAGACAGGGAGGCGGCGGGGATGAGCTGAGCCCTCTCCCAGCCCCGAAATGACGCAGCCTCTGCTCCAGCATCGTCTCCCGTTTGGGCTGGCTCCATTTCAGGAGCTCCGTCTCCCCCCACCCCCTTCTTCCCAGCCTTCCTCCTTCCTCCTCCTCCTCGCCTCACCGTCACTCTCAAACAACACCCCCACCCCACCCCCCGCCTCGCGCCCGCTTCCCCCCGCCGCCCCAAACTCCTTCCTAAGGACCGTGGGATGCTGGTGAGCTCTGGTGAGAGTTGCCTGTCTCCAATTCCAAACGGGGAGCCGCCGGGAGCGGTGAGGCAGCCGTGCCGGGGAAAAGTGGTCGGGGGGTTAGGGAGGCGATGAGGGAAGGAGGGGGCCACATCCACGCACAACCCCTCTCCCCCTATTTGGCGCACCCCCTGCTCCCGGGAATGTGCAGCCCCCGCGCCCCGCCCGGCCCGGCGCTGTCAGCGCAGCGGCGGCTCCGCGCCCCTCGCAAGGGCAGCGCTGCCCGCGACCCCCGACGGTCTCCCGCCGCGCCCCGCACGACTCCCCTCGTCCTCCCCCACGCGTGTGCGAAGCGTGCAGGGACACACTCACCTCGCCACTGACGGTCTCTCTTTTCCTCTATACCCCCCCTTTTCCTATCCTCCAGCCCCTACCCCAAAAAAAAAAAAAAAAAAAAAAGCAAAACCAATCCCGAAAAAGCCCAGTCATTTGCATACCATTTGTTACCCTCGCTCGGTCTTCCCAACCCCCCTTTTTTATCCCCCTTCACCCCCGCCCAGACCGACCCTTCTCCCCCACCCCACTCCCCCGCAACCCGGGTGCAACCGGATGGCAAAAATCAAAGCTGGCTCCAATTTACCCCAGTTGTCTTCCTTTGAACACTCATAAGGTAGGTATGGTGGGATGCTGAGCTCCCACTCCCCATGTGCTCAGTGAGGTGCCTTCCTCTCCACCCTCTCCCCTCTTCCCCCCCCCGCCGCTCTCTATTCCTTAATTGGCTCTATCTTGATGTGCACTTGTTTTGTTTAGCCTATTTTACCATTGCGGACGAGATAGGCAGAAAAAGGAGCGTTTGACTTGGTATGTCTCTCTGATTTTTTTTTTTTTTTGTTCCTCTCCTCCCCCTCCCGAGGTTAATTTGCATTCGAAGTCTAATTCATATTTCAAAATCCTGGCATTTGAGGACTGTATAGGAACAGGGCATTCATTTCTATTTTTGAGGAGGAGCCTTTCCTGCATTTGCTCCTCTCTGTATAATTTCATTGTGTTCACAAGTGACAGGGATTTGCATCAGTTATTTTGCAATTTATTTTTTAAAAGAGCTGGATCAAATTTAAGGAAAAAACATCTTATTTTTAAAATTGCCAAGGGAGCAAATACTAAGCATTATAGAAGCAACATACATTATTAACAATGTTGCAAACTTAAAGTTTAAGGCACAGACTATATATTCAGATAAAAATATTAATCTGCATTCTTTGGAGCTGGATTTCTGAGTCCTAAACATCTGATTTCGATGACAGTCAGAGAAAGTCAACTATATAAATACTGTGGTGTATTCATAGTTCCTCACATCTATTTACAGGTGATTTTATTGCTATTTGCTACTCTTGCTCCAGCGCTTTGTAATTATTTCACTCCTGCAAGGCATTTAATAGGATTAGATCCTGCTTTACTCATTAAAGATTTTCAGCCTATCCAACTGTAACTTTCATCCACAACTCTGGAAATAGTTATGTGGCCATGTGGACTTTATGGAACAATTATAAAAGATACATGGATATAAACCAATCTTTTTATACGACCATGTATCTTTCAGTTCTTTGCATGTGATGAAGAATCCATCTACATTTAGGCCTTTACAGGTCCTTTAAGGACTTCTTTCACATATTTTATTTGTATCTATAGAATGAATTTTCTTTATATATATAGGGATTACATGAATGGCATATGTTGCATAATATGCATATGAGGCCTTTCAAGTATTTCTGTGCACACACAAATTTATTTTTGACAAATGTATGTGTGTGCATACATGCGTGTTTATACATGTGTGTGATGAAAAACATGCTGTAAGAGAAAACTGCCCAAAATAAAAAATGTTCATAGAGGAAAAGCTGTTAAGGTAGTTGACTGGGAGTTTGCATCTGGTGCTTTGCAAAAGTCACTTAAGTTGCAGACTTTACTGTAAATACATTATATATACCCCATCTCAGCATAAAAATCTCTCTTCAAGTATTTGTCCTTCTGTAACTAAGTGGGGCTATGAATTATGCCTAAAAAGATGCCACTGATATAAAAACCTTATAAAATAATAATGAAATATGAAATTTTATATAATGCCAACAACTTTAGCATGATTCTTGGCATAAGCAGTTTAGTGCAATTTCATTTGTCTGAACCAAAATGATATTACAAAGTGAATTAATAGAACATTAGTACTGAAAAAAAGAAACACTTCTTCCTTTGAAATATGAAGTGCCACTAACTTGAGATGAAACCTGAAAGTCAGTGAATAATATATGGGAAATATTAATATTTTAAATGTATCATATTTAAAATTGCTGTGAACTTAAACAAGGTTTCACATCAAGAAAAAACAAGTAATTCATTTTAGGTACCAATTTTATATGCAACATTTTACAAATGAAGCACTTCACGAAAGGAGGGAAGTCATGTACGTAAGCATATTTTGTAATTTTGTACATGAAATACAGCCATTATGGAATATGAATTTAATTTGGAAAATGATAAAAAAGAACGTTTATTTTTTCTACTGGGCAAGGAAAACATTTTTAAGTAGCTGATTAAGGAGATGAAATGAACTGATATGGCCCATAATACCCACATGGGCTTCTATACCTTGTGAAACCATACCACAACAGAAGCTTTATAAAAATATGAAGTGAAGAAATGGAGTCATATTTAATATTTAGAACAGGACTTGATATGATTCAGCCTAATGCTGTAGAAAGTGAACCCTCTGGCACTTGGCATTACATTATTTTAAAATTATTCCTGCAAGGAAAGTTAGTAGAAAGAGGGTAGCAGTGTTGAAGCCCAACACTGAAGGACAGGGGCAAATTGGGATGCCACTGCCTGCCCTGCCATTGGTTTAAGTGGGGACAAAGTGTCACTCTTGGTTCTCTTCTTAGTTCAAAATCTGTTGGCTCAAATGTTTCACTGTCCTGCTCCAACGAGCAGGTGCAGCTCAGCCTTTGGAAGTCAAACCTGTGCTCCTTAAAATGGGCCAAATCCTCCTTTTTGTATTCATTGAAACCACCTGGAGTTTTGTCTGATTGGAATGATATGCAGGGTATGTATGATTGGGCATTTTGATCAATTGGGGAAAAAAAAAGAAAACTAAAACAAAACCCAAACATGTCTTTGCATCAATGGAAAGTGTTGGATGCGTCTGAAAGGGTAGTTGTGTGTTCTGGGAAGGACTAAGTCTGCCATGAGTTTAAGTGCCTATGAACTGTCTTGTGGAAGGACAGCAAAGTCTGGTTAGTCCATAGCCTGGTTCCCACCTACTTAGCTGCTCCCACTAGGAGCTAGTTGCAGGTGCCACAGAAGACGACAGGTTGGTGCTGGAGGAGAGGGGACATGGTTGTCACTTGCTACACAAGCAGATCTCTTTCTGGACAATTTTGCCCAAAGCTCTGGGACGCTTGCTATGGTTCTCTCAATTATCTCCCAATAATTTCAGTAGCTTGTGTTTTCATTGCAAATGCCTAGTGTCCTTTGGAAACTCACTGCAGATATTTTAAATTCAGACTAACTGTGATGGGAAAAAATCATGTTTTCCCTTTTATTCAGTTTTACCACTTAATCATGGTTTGTTTAAATATACATTTCTCTGCAGTGAAATAACCTTTCTTTCCACATTTATACCCATGTGCACAATGCTAACTCATAGCAGAAAAAACATTTTAGAACACTGTGCCATGCTTATAGGATAATTATTAATCTTGTCAGAATAAAAAGCATACTAAAAGTATTCTATACAAAGGTTTGTACCTTAACGTTTTTGAAAAATCTTTTTAAAGTAATCAGAGATGTCATAACAGAAGGAGAAACCATAAGATATATAGCACGTAGTAAAAGTATATGACTCCTACAGGACTATTTAGAACTATACAAAGCTTATTTTTTTCTCCTTTTGGTTAGCAGACTACTTGAGGAAAAGGTATGTTTTTATTTTTATTCCTGCTTGTGTCTATGAAGACAATGGGAAACTACAAATTCCAGATTTTATTAGCTATAAATGATATAAAAATCAGGAAGAGAGATGTTAATGATACATATCTGGAGGGATAAATACACAATAATCATTCAATCTGATAGCAGAAAGAATAATTATTTGACTATAAAACCAATGCTAAGTACAAGTAGAATAATATTGTTCTAGTGAGAAATATAGCAACTAAAATGATACAACAAATAGACGCTTCTGAAACTCCCTCTATGCTTACAACTTTTCCAGTTGAATATTCCTTTTTAATGCTTTGTGACCACTGAGATATAGTTAGTGAACAAACCAGTCAAAACTTTTCTTTGTTTTCCTACCCCATATCTACAATTCTAAAAATATAACCTGTAGCAATTCCACTTGATATTAGGGAGGTAATTTTCCTGTTTGTAGCCTGGGTTTTGCTTGAAACTTGATTTTGCATACTCTGACTCACGAGCTGAAATTTCTGGGGTATGCAGCAGTGTTTGCAGGGTCATCCACTTATTTTGTGTGGGAGGGCCAGCTTTTTCATACTGGAGATTCATTCAGGCACAGAAAAGGGATACTGAGGATAGGGACTATTTTTCAAGGGCATTGGGCATTTACCCTCTCACTTCAGTGAGAACTCTGAAAACTCAGTATTAAAAAAAAAGTACCCGTTTTTCTTCAGAAAATGAAATGTGGACATAAAAATCTGATAAATTTCTTCTATCTCTGGTTGAAAAGAATGGTCAAATGCTATAGCTGGAAATGTCTTTTTTTATCTTTAGCATCAGCCCTTTGAGTATAGAGCACAAACCTGTCTTTCCCCATGTGATAACTCTTTACTTTGCCTTTTGGTCTGAGGTAGAAAAAAATCGTTAAACCACTAATGTCCTAAAAAAACCCAGACAGAAATAATGGAAATTATTCTTCATAACTCAATTAAGAAAATAAGAAATTTGGAATCTGCATAGGGTGAATTATGATTTTATATGCTGCTGATTTGACTTTTTGAAATTAGTATCTTCATACTGAACTCTTGCATATATTTTTATTACTGTTAGGAAAGAATAAGATGCAGATTTCAAAGACCTGTTAGAGGGACAGCTTTTTGAACTGTGACATGCTGAAGCCTAGGGAAAATATAGCAAATGTTTTGAGGAGCAATCAATATCTGGAGAGAGAAGAGTATCCATAGATGTCTCTGTGCCAGTGAACCTTGTAGCAGGTCATACACGTCTGGGCCTACGGGTTTCTCTGCATAAGAGGAGTAGCAGAAGAACCAAAACACAACTGTTTATTGATCAAAGTTCCCTCAGTGCAACACTGTGCACTGATCCTCAGGTTTTGGGATCAGTTTTGGCTGGATGGTGTCGAGCTGCAAGTGAGAAAGGAGCCCAATCCACAGCGCTTTGAGCCTCCCATGTCCACACTCGGGGGATAATTTCTTCATCTGCAAGGGGTGTTTGAAGCCATGATCCTCCTCCCAGCAAAACCCAGGACAAGCTGGCCCCATGGCTCCCAGCAGGACCTGCGGTCCCTGGGGTGGGAGGGCTGCACCACCTTTTTGTGTGGAACCCACAAGGCTCCCCTCTGCATCCTGATGTCAGTTTTGCTCTTTGGTTTCATCTCTAACCTCTCTGCTGGTTTTTTTTTTTTTTTAATTTAAATCCTGGCTTCGAATGGAAACGATTGGGCTGTGCTCAGCACTGCCTGTCTTGCTAGGTTTGAAATTCCTGGGAAACCTCAATACTGGCACTTCCTAAACACAGTAACAAAAGCACAGTGGAATATTAATGGGTGAAGCACATTTTAAAGGGGCAACACCACTTTGTAATTTTCGTCTGTTAAAATATATCAGTCAGGGGCAGCTTGGGGGAGTTGCAGCAAAGCCACAAGTGTTCTTCACAATTTAGAGCTTCTGTGTTTTAATTATTTCTTTTTGCTGCCACTGTGAAAGATCCCTGGAGACAATAGGGCTGTGACACTGAGGAACAGGTTATCCTCATTGTGCAGGGAGCACCATAAAAAACACAAAACAGAGACACAGAATAAAATACAACATCTCCCACTACCCCTTCCCTGTTTCCCTATTTTTGGGTATTACAGTAGTTATGGTACATCAGCAGTGGGTAAAAAGGAAAAAAACAAACAGATGGAAATGTGTGTCTAAACTGACAGACCCTCTGTAAATGTTAAGAACTATCTCGAGGAAAATAATAATAATAATCATAATAACAGTAATAATAATAATAGACATTCTACACTGTTACAGATTTTATTTATTTAAACACAAATTTATGGAGCTGGCCACACACTAAAAATTAGAGAGTTTGGTACTGCAGTTGCTTTGGTGTATATTTCATCATTGTAATGGGCTACAGCGAGACAAAGGAGAATATGAGTATATGGCAGTTGGTGTTTAGATTTGGGTGACGTTTTTGCTTGTTGTAACTGTCTTCGTAAAAAATCAGTTTTTCTTCTATCATGCTATTGAATTGCAGCAGATGTTGACATAGAAAAGCTGGAATTATTTAATAACCAAAATTAGAAGTGATTTTTGTAACATATTTCTCATTACCAACCTCTTGACTGATAAGGAATCCTGAGGTCCAGGCTAAACTCACCCATGGTGTAGAATGGATGAGAAAGAGTGAGATGATAGATGGACATATTTCTCACCTTGAAAACAGTTTTCTTTAGAAAGCAGTAGAAAGCAAACCCTTTCATAGAGCATGGAAAAGCAAGCTCAAGCATAACACTACTGTCACACTTTTAATGGTGGTTTGTTTTTTTTTTTTTTTTTTTTTTTTTTTTAAGAGGCTGCCCCTGAAGGAGGTTTTAGTCCAAAGGAGCTGCTCTTTGAAATGGCCTGTCCAGCTTTGGCGTTTGCCTGCTGAGGAAGAGGTATGCCCTTTGTCCCTCACCTGCAGATGGTTTGGATGCTTTTACTTTTCTGAAGCGAGCACTTCCCTGTGGGCTGCATTCAGAAACTGCTTTTCATAGCATTAATACAGAACCAAGTTACAAAAGAATATTAATCTAATACATTCCAAAATTCAAATATGTGTGATTAATAAGCATTATTATCTATAAATAAGGCTCTAATGATACTTTGGCAGTGTTGTAAACACAAGAATCAGAAGCAATTATTGTCATTATTGTTCTGCAAGTACTTTCCATGAATACCAAATGGATATTACTGTCCAGCTCCTTGGCACATAGAAATCCTGTAAAGAAACAGTTGTCAGTCAGTAAGGCCTTGCTGGCTGCTGTTAACTGTATTTTTCTAAAATGCAGTATACCTAAAGACAAAGCCCCTGAGTTATTGAAATTAAGATGGTTGATTAAAAAAATTATTCTTTGTCTTTTGCAAGCCCCTAAATGTTGGTGAATAAAGCCTGTGATAAAGTTTTTACATCCTGTGAGACAAACTGTTTGTGTGATGGCTGTGGTTAAAATTGGAAATGGATTCTCTGACAAAAAACCTACCCTTCTTTATGTGAAACGCACAAAGGTGAGAAGGTCCCAGGTAAAAGGTGGTGTGTAAATAATGACACTCCCCAGCTGTAAGAGGTAGCCCACTGCTAGTTTTCAAGGACATGGGATGAAAGGGCCATTCAAGTCTCATCACATTTACCTCTCCCCAGTTTGTACAGGTCCACCTATAGCCTGGAGTCACGTTGTCGGTCAGGTCCCGCTCTCTGTGACAGCACCACTCGCCTGCCTTTGGCAGTCTCACCTTCTTCACCAAACCTCATTGCTTTAGACGGTGCCAGCCAACAGCAGCATTTTGTGGTGGGTGTCATGTTGTTCTTCAGATGCCAGGGTGTCATCGCGAGTGGGAACAGTGTGGGTCTGACTCTCTGAATATGCAGAAAGAAAAGTAAAAAAAAAAAAAAAACAACCAAACCCCAAACAGTAAGCTTTACTTTCCAAATGTGTTCAATTCTTCTTTCCCCTCCTTGATATTTGGGGCGTGCAGCACCCTATACCATGTGGTTTAACATTTTGTTCTCTATTTGTAGGTCAACATTTCCATGATTAAACTTCATCCTTTATTCAGCCTGTTCTGGCTAGGCTTTGCAGCACATGTGATATAAGCTGTTTTCACAGCTAGTAGGCCAAATCTTACTCTGAATAAGGGAGCCAAACATATGTGACTGAGTCAGACACTTAAATCAACTCCCTGGTAAATGGGAGATAACTCCAGGTGCAGTGATGAACATTGAGAACCAAAAAAGTGGGAAGGGTGGCCAGCATTCCTCTGTATAGCAAAAGAGACATTCTATGCACACAGGCAGTGAAATCATAGCCCTGCCCAAATTTTGTTCTCCCACATTTGACTAAGGATACAGACCCCTCTTCACTGGAGTTACTGGGAATCTTTCCGTTCGGGGTCAGGACAGCTTGGAGTAGACTCAGCTGCAGCCAGGCATGAGACAGGCTGTGCAGGAGGGGGACATGGTGGGAGGAAGCGACACCCTTCCTGAAGAGCCCACCTTGCATTTGTAGCATGCACAAGGAAGTTGCTGGGGGAACAGGAAACACTTTGTCCATGGCATTGTGTTTCTTTCAGTTGCCCTCTTTTCATCACCTTTACCTGTCTCATTTACTGACCAAGATTGGTGGCTCTTCTTTTGCCTGGTGGCAGGTATCGGTTGCTTTAAGTCCATGGGGTTGGACTGGGTGACCTCTCCACTTAAATTTCTGGAAGTGCTGGCCACCCAGAGTGAGAGTTACCCAACCCAGTAATCCTCAGTGCAGAGGATTTGTGTTAAAGGACTCTCTTTCTGGCTGTGTGGCCAGCAGCCCTCCTCCTGTCCTTCTTTACCATTGTCTGGTAACTGTTAAGTGCTGAGAAGCCTACAAGACTTGTCAGGAACAAATAGAAGAACCAAAGGAGTAAGATAGGTGTCATAAATAATCCAGAGCTGCTGTGTCATTGCTGTGTGACATTCCTGCCTTCACCAGGGCTGAACTGGTCTGGGATGTCAGGTTGCTACACAGCAAGTATGAGAGCTGACTAGAGTGAATAGCAAAGGAGAACTCCTGTATTAGGTCCATATTTTCCTCAAATGGACATGGCTGTACTCATAATATTGCAGAGAGGACTGTGCTTCATGTCTAATTTTGTGTTGAACTATAGCATCACAGAGGGGAGTTGGCAATGAACTGTTTCCCACAGGAAAAAGCTTTCCAGAGCTCCACTTGGGCTGCCTCCCTCAGCTAAGGGAAATACAGGCAAGGTAGATAACAAGACTTTCAGTTTTTAACTTTTTTTTTTTTTTTTTTTTTCATTGCACCCCTTCTTTAGCTTTTGTTCATTTGCTTTGGTTTTTTCAATAGCTTTTTTTCATTTAGGAAAAAAATGTATCCATCCAAAACTAAATCAAATCTGATTTCTAGATCTTCAGTAGATAAGCTCAAATAATGATTAGCATGGCTGTGTGAGTACTGTACTATCCACAGTTTAGGAAGTCCTGTCCTGATAACTCACAGAGTAGCACACAGGATGAAATGTATGCACTAGTCTGGGGCTTTGAGAACTGGCCCCATGGTTGGGCACATCCCTGGGCATGCATGCAGGCATCTGATCAGCTTCTCTGCCATTGCATTGGGAAGAAAAGCTGGCTACAAGAAGTTACTGAGGACTTAACAGAGGGCAGGTGCCTTCAGTGCTTGTCATGAGGTGAGGGGATGCTGCCCCGAATGAGGCACAGAAGCAGATGATTTGGTCTGGTGTACCTGGTGACATGAAATGGTGCAAGGCAGGGGGAGGATGAATTGCACACTCCTGGAAAGCAATAGGGAGAGTAGCTTGATTTTGCCCTCCCTGGAATGAAAGTTAATCAAGAATACACTGGAATAAATCCCTACGTGCATCAAAGATACATCGGTGTCAAATTAGTGGAAAGGAGAGGGGAATTCAGGCCAACTAAGATCTGCCGATAGGGTCAAGTGGCCTCCCTGTCCTTGGGTCTACCTTTTGGAAACAAACTATACCTCGGTTTCACTTTTAAAAGTGAGCCAAATCCTGATGAATACAAAAAGCAAGAGGAGTGGAAGAAGCTGGGAAAGTTCTCTGATGAGAGTGAGAGAGGATCACAGCATGGTACAGTGATGTGAAGTTGAAGAAAAGAAAATTAAGATTTTTCTATCTTTTTTTTTAGACAAAAGTGGTTAAGTCACCGTTTTCTTATGCTTAAATAATAGTCTCCCTCTTCCATGGTATAAAAGATCTTGGGATCACACGGGAATGAATTAAGACTGTGGTACCAGACATAATTTTGAGTTAATGAAAAGACAGTGTGTTTTGTATTACCTTTTCTCTTGTTTCTGATTGTCTTTTTTGGGGGGTTGATATTACTGTAAGTAAATACATTTGTCTTTTGTTTCATTTTCCCCTGGTGACCTATTTCATTTAATTAGAAGGAAATGTATAATAGGAAATGAGTATCATCACACTGGGCTTCATCCAAAGCCTGTGAAATCATCAGGAACCTTTCCCAGGCTTTTCACCAGCACCAGGTCCAGCCTAGCAGAAAAAGGGGGCTATTTTCCCCTTATCTGGAAGAATGTGTGCTGCCGGCATAAAAATATTATAGTCCCTATTTTAAGGTCTGGCCCAGATACTAAGGAATGATTTTGCTACTGCATGTGCCTCTCTGTGCCACATGTTTCACATCTGCGGCAGCACATTAAAGGATAAAGGTTCCTGAAACTTTAATTCTGAATATACATATAAAAAGAAGATACAAATTAAGGAAAAGATAAAAGATATTGATGGAAGTAGAGGAGATGCTCTTTAACATGCATATTATTGACTCAATAGATTGTTACGGCTACAGAGCTATTAGGGTCTGCTATGTCAATGTGTACTTAGGGACTGTTTAATATGCAGATGGTTGACATGACAGACTGGAGCCATTACAGTCTATCATGTCAGGGGGGATACATGAATACGCACTTTGCCAACACTGTAAAAAGTCCCTTTAAAATGCAGGAGCAGTTTTTAAAAATAATTTAATAATTTCGGATGCCCAGAGTCTGGATTTATCAGCAACAAAGGTTATTTCCAAATTAAGTCATTTTCCATGTGGAATGTGCAGTCAGCAGTACAGGGTGTAATCTCAGATACACAGCTCCTATCATATCTTGTAAAATTAGCTACTGCACTTGTGCATGTGTAGAAGAGATCAGAATCTATCTGTCGGCATGTGTCTTTTTGAAGAATATAGTTTTGTCTTTTTGAGGGGTAAGGGAGAATGTCGTCTCTTTTTTCATTCAAATAATCTTCAGTAGCAATTAAATAGCTTATGCTACCTAAGAGATCAGTTATTACAAGATAAGCAGCATGACAGTTTGGAAAACTGAATAAGTCTTTGATTATTTACTAAGTTTTGATATCTGCTATTTGCCTCGAAATGCTAAAAAGTGAAGTATAAGATACAAACATGAAAGACTCATTTGATCATCATAAGGAAAGGAATCAGTAGTTTTGCTTTTCTTTTCCTCAACAACTTATTTTTTATTAAAATAGCAAAGCCAAGTGTTGTGTTTAATAAGATATATTTTTTCATTTGAATATCAAATGGAAAAATACAATTAAACTATTTCTGCTTTTACATTAATTGTAGGCTGTATTTCAGCAACGCGTATATCTAAGAAGCTCAGCATACACACTTGGTATATATTAGATGCTTCTAACAGATGCCCAGACCTCTTCCCCTGATTTTTAATGTTCTTTTTTATGGCAGTGATCCAGGGACATTTTAATTTGCAAGCCTGTGAACTTGGAAATAATACTTGTAGTGGGGCATTATGTCTAGTCCATTCCCTCTAAGTTTATTGTCACCTAGCTCTGATTTTAGCTGATTTGCTGGACTGAGTGGCACTGTGCAATTCCAGCAAAAAATTCACTGAGCAAAAGCTCTCTGCCTTGCAAATAATAGTAACTGTGCAATATTATAAAGGCCTTTCCTCTTATCTGTGGGACAGTTGGGGGACAAATCTTGCAAAAAAGTGCATTTTCAGGCAAATGTGATGGCTGATTTTTGACAGCTCGTTTTGCTGCCTGGTGCTAACAGGGAGACCACTGGGGCAGTCAGGATGTGGTGGCGATGGATAGGGCAAGTGCCAGGAGGTAGAAATGGACATTTCCCATAACCTGTTACATACAGGTGCTTCTAGGTCTTCTGTGAGATTTCTACAATGACACAGGAAAGCCAGGAAAAGCTTAGGGAAAAAGAGAGGTCTGGGAAAACCCAGGAGATGGCTTCTTCTTACTGCTGAATGAATTCACCCAATGAATTCATTACAGATGAATGAATTCACCCTATGCTCCACGAGAAGTCCCTAGCAGGAGATGCCTCTCCCTGTGCTGAGTTGCCTCAGCAACAAGGAAGGACCAAGGAACAGGAGCCTGAGCCACAGAAAAGAGTATCAATGCAGCCTCAAACTGCATCAGTGCCAGTGGAAAGGTGCACCTTGCTCCCTCCCCAGCTCTTGGAAGGTGGGCACATCCCTGTGGTTGCTCTTGGTAGTGGGTGGTGATCACGGCTGCAGGAGTGGTGGTCCACACAGCCCTTCTTGCTCCATCTCTGACCATCGTGGTGGTTGGGACAGGGGCACATGTGACTCTCCAGGGCTATCTGCCCTTCTTCCTGAGAGCAGCCCTGGGAGCTCCACATCGCTCTCTGTGTACCCATGTGCAGGGAAACATCATCAGCTGAAAGAGGCACGTATGAGGGTGCAACGTGGAGTGCTGCATTACCTGGTCTAATCAATAAAGTGAAAATGTAGCTTTTTGACAGCACTTGTAATTTTGACTATTGCAATGGTGTGCCATTTCTCTGAATGCAGTATGCTTCTGTGCCCCATTAAAGCATGGCTGGCATCGCTTTCAACTATTCACAAATGCTGAGATGTTGAAAAATGTAACATTTACAAAAGATACATCTGGTGTATATTTACAAGGCTCAGGAATCATTTAAATAGTGCCTGTGCCATCACCATATTAGGAGAAAAGTTAGTCCCAGCCACATATGTCAAATCAGTAGTCGAACGTGTGCTCGTTCAAAGTCCACTGCTATGATAGAGGATTTGGGGGTATTAATTGTGAACATATCAACCTGGGTGTAACACCCGAATGAGATAAGGATAGATGCACATGACATATGTGATAACTGCCTATAGACACCTGTTTCAAATGGTGTGGTCAGAAGAGGGTTATGGATTTTGAGGAATGAATGCTTAATTTTTTTTTTTTATTAAAGATGGATCTTTGGCTTCTCACTGTGAGATGTCATCATACCTTTTTCCTTTCCTTCAATGAAAATTGTAAGACCTACCTAGGAATCAAGAAAAAAGCTATTGAACAGCTTCCTTTATATCACATAACACGTCAAGGACAAAAAGGTGTTTGTCTCCTCCTGCCAGTGCAATACCACTTAAGTTACATTTGAAAACTATTTTTTAATTAATGCAATGGGTCATGTTTTCACTACACTAAGGCAGGAAATTCAAGGTAAACCAGATACTCCCTTTCTCAGTCACACAAACATGAATTAAGCATCTAGCATCAGACTTAATTTCAATTCTAGGTCTGTAATTGAATCTAGCTCAATGTGAACTTTTTTTTCTGCACCATCACATTAGTATCTGGATGCTAGTGACATTATTTAAAGCAACAAATCAACCTATAGGACTGTGTTCAACTATATGTCATATGACAGTAAATGGAATAAAAAAAAAATGTTTCTTTTCTCTAGGGGCAGATTTGTTAAAGGGTTTTCATCTTTTGTCAAGATATTTAATCTTGGAATGTTTCAAAAAAAAATGCAGTTTGTACAAGTGCAGATTTCTGCATGCACAGTTTGCCTGATTGCTAATTTGGCTGAACACACTTAGGCTTAACACAGGCAAATGAGAGAGGAAAGATAATTTTTGTGTATATCCTTCTGAGTCAAGTGTGAGTCCCTGGACTCTATAAGGGAAGCAGGTATCCACTTTTAGGGCTGAAGGCTGTCACTCTAGATCACCCTGTACATCAGTCTCAGTTCATGCATGTCAATGAGAACAAATCCTAACAATGAGCTGTTGACTGATGCCAGCAGAAATGCATGTCTCTGAAAGCTTCATGGTTTTGGAGGAAGCAGGTGAAGGCAGCTCCGTGGCGCTCACCAGTGCTGCCTAAGTGAAGGAGGGTGAGATTTTGGCACAAGCCTCCCACGTAATGGACAATTTTGAACACACCTTTGTTTTCCACTAGGCTGAGTAAAGCTGGTATGGGACTATAGAATTAAGCCAAAATGCCCAACCATGTTATTTCCTCAGAGGGGTTCACTACGGAACAACCTAACCTAAATTATTAGCACCACTACTAATTATTATTATTCGTTGCTTTTGGTAAGCCTGTCACTCCCATCACAGTAGCAATCATGTGCTGGGATGTGTACTGCTTAAGACATCATACTCCTTTGGAAGTGGATGATTGTTTAATTGACAGATTGTAAAGATGGGCTGACCTATTGCCTTTTCGTGTTTTGCTTTGTTTCAGTTGCCTGGACTCTTGCAGCTCCTTAGTATGTTTTCTGATCCATCATGTCAGGCTGGCAGCTGTGCCTCTGCACACTGCCTGCCTGCCCACCGTGAGCCAGATTTCACTCTCAGACACTTGGCATACCCTCCTCCCTCACTGTCCTCTCACTGGAGAGCTGATTTTGCCTGTACTTCTATTAAGTGGCTTGATTTTAATGGGAACAACTGCTTTCTCCCATGGGTCCTTCTCGATCCAGGGCACTAGGTGTGCAAGGACACAGGAGGGCACATTCCCAGATGTCCCTAGGTGTGTCCTACGTACCCAAGATCAGGCTCTTGCCTGACATCTGTGGACTGGGCCCCCCACTCACCCAGCTGAATGGTCCCATTCAGTACCGTGACCATTTTAATTTGGAGATCTTTCCTACACTCTATGTAACTTTAGCCCTCACTGTGGGGTCCCCACTTTTCTCAAGCTTAATTTCTCTGTGCCATGCAGGCCCTCAAAGGATGGCATCTTAAACGAATAAACTCCATTTTACATGGGTCTACCTCAAAAATTTGCCTCAGACGTTTCCATCTCCTCCCCAATACTAGGGAAAAAACGATTGGAAAGTGGTTGAAATGTTGTAAGCAGATTTTCAAGAAGGAACAGATTTTTTTTTTTACTGCCAAGCTGTATAATAGGTATTTTTGAGAGGTCGTTAACTTCAACAGTATAGTCAGAAACACTGTTACACCCCACACTGCATCCATCCTTAAGCAATTAAGTTACTCATAGGCTTTTACATTTATTTACCTTGATGGAAAGATATGTTTACTGAACCTGAGTACAAATCAACATGAGAAGGTGGAAGTTCAGAGTAAATTTGACTAATGATGTTGTGTTTTCATCCTTAAAAGAAAGAAAAAAAGCCTCCCTGCTTTTGATGCTATTTTATCTTCATTGGAAGGGATCCGAAATGATCCCAGCTGTCATGTGAGCACTCAGTTAGACTCAGATCCTCTTTGATTGCAGCTGAATATCTCTTTCCGTTGGCTCATACCTTCCCTTATATGAATACAGTGTACAGCACTTCAGGTTGTTTGTTGAACAGCGCTTTAACTCTTCCTCTATGAATGCCCTCACGATTATATCTTTAAGCAAAATGTGGGCTGTGGCCACCTTTACCCAAGGAGATGTTAATGTGGCCACATCGTTCATGCGAAGGAAGAATTTCCTCTCGGTTTCAGAATAACTTCTAAAAGCCATATTTCTTCCCATGAAACTTAATTCTCTCTCCTTTTTTTTCAGGCCCACTCTCTACTCCAGTCTTGGTACACGGATTTTTCTCTCTCCAAGTAATTCCTCAGCATCCCCTTGAATGGCATCTACCACATGTGAGCATCCTCCACAATCTCTAAGATACTTTTGTTGTTTTTCTTCTTTGAACATTTGTTTTTTTTTTGAGATGACATTGACAGACACGAGGCCTAAGTCTGGAGATGTTCTGTGGGTAGAACTCACATTTATTTCAGTATGTCGAGCAGTTTTAGGATCTGATCCATACTGAAGACTAGCATGGCGTAATGAGGCCTGGGCATATACAACAATATGTATTCTAACACAGCTCACTCAAAACAAATATGTTCCCTTCTCCAGGGCTGGTATAAACAAACAATCTCCATTGTGTTCCCTGTGGCTCTGCTGCACTGCCTTGCACAGAGCAAGAGCTTGGCTTCCCTGTTCACAAAAATGGCATCTCCATCCTGTGACATGGAGCTTCCCACTGCATGCCCAGACAGACCTGTACCTTAGGACACTGTCCTAAAAACTGACATTAGGTCTGGTGTTAAATCCTAAATGCTTTATGAACAAATTTTTCTTGCTACAGATATAATTAAAACAGGGTCTTGTTTCTGAGTGAGGTCCACTTCAGTCTGACAAAACTGACTCTGGACTGCACAGCTGAAAAGCAGAGAATCAGTGTAACGGTTTTTGCAACCTCCCCTCGTGCTGACCCGTAAAATCTTCTCCAATATCTAAATTTGCTTGCGATAAAAATTGGCAGCTGTGTGAAAATTCGTGATGACTCAAGGTGGAAATATTAGCAGGGGAGAGTTCAAAACTCATGTGTGAGATCCATTGTCTGTGTGAAGTGCAGGAAGTTTGAACCCAGGTGTTCCTTCTGCGATTGAACTCAGACTTTTATGCCATTCTGCAAAGCCATTACCCTCTCCTGTAACTTGTGCTAGAAGCGGAGTGAGCTGTTCTGGCACTGAAATGATTTCATTGTTAGGCTAAGTGTTACACAGATGGCATTCTTAAATGTAAAAGTCTTTTTATGATTCTTTCGATTTCCTAGTTATTTCATTAGATCATTATTTATGTTAAAGAGTCACTATTAATCTGAAACGTGCTCAGCTTGAAAGAAAATGTTGAGAGGAGTTTCAGATATCTGATCCTTAATCCTTTAGTTTTTGTGTTTTGCATTTGCCTATTTAAAATGGTTTTTTGTGTCTCTAGGTGCTATGTGACAGATCCACACAAACAACAGAGGGGAAAGAGCCTCACTTAACTGATTAGAGGAGTGAAGCAGTGAAAGGGAATATGCACAAAGCGCTGCCAAGTTCACAGAGCAAAGGAAAAGATAAAAAAAGAATCATTTCACCGTCTTTTTTTTTTTTTTTTTTTTAATATAAAGTAATGTGAGGTATTTCTTATACTAGCAGCAGGGAAACAATTTTCAGACAAAAATGTGATTTCTTAATCAAGGGTCTCTAATTCAAAATATATTTATTTAATAAACAGTAATTATGATAGCAGCAACTACTCATTTATATCAATAATTCATTCAGAAGTAAACCATATCAACATATTAGCATTTATTTTTCCATTTAATAGGCTGTGATTTAAAATAAATGTAAATCATCATAATCATTCAGCTCCATATGCTGGGAAAGAAAAAGTCACCTTAAACCAGATGCATATTGTGAAAAAAAAGAAAAAAAAAAGAAAAAGGGGAAGACAAGTTGTTCTAAAGAAACAGCATATGGGAGCAGATCTTAAGCTGGGCTAAAGATACTGTGCTTTGTAGATGTCAATGTAGTTTTAGTTTTGATATTAAGAAGAAATTCTTCACTATGAGGGTGGTAAAGTACTGGAACAGGCTATCCAGAGAATACCCCATCCCTGGAGCTATTCAAGGCCAGGTTGGATGGGACTTTGAGCTGCCTGGTCTAGTGGAAGGTGTTTCTGCCCATGGCAATGGGGTTGGAACTAGTCGGTCTTTAAGGTCCCTCCCAACCCAAACAAATCTGTAATTCTATGATTCAATGATAGCAAGGCTGAGTTATGCTAAATGAGATTCTAGTCAGTAATTTTCAAGAATAGGGTGTCACATACTGATTTCTTTCTTTTAGAAAATAGATAAATATGATTTCTCTCAGTTTTAATTAGGAAAAGGCAATATGTGTGATCAAGAAAATTCTAGTTTGGAGATACTTAGGTATGGAAACAATAGGCTGTTTGCAAGTCCTAAGCTGACTCTACACTTGTACCTGCTTGCGTGCTTGGAGCTGTATTTATTTTTCCTGTCTCCATTTAGCCAAACCCTTTCCTGACTTGTACCCCTGACTTACCCACATTATTTTGTCAGCTGACAGCTCATTTTAGCTCCCTAACCCATCAGCACTCCTGAGGCACTCCTGTTGAACACTTTTGTTTCTTTACCCTGTCTGAGATCCAGAAAGTGGTATTTGGAGGCTGTGGAGCAGGGTTGTACTTCTTATAAAAATGGGTTTTTTTGCTTTGAACATAGAGAAAAAGCAATGAAGGGCTTAAGCCCTGGACAGCTACTGCTGCTACAGTGTCTCAAGCAGTTGGTCTAGGTCTAGTCTTGCTTCATTTTTTGGTTGCTTTAGCTTGCAGTAGGTGAGGCTGTGCTGGGGAGTAGGGTGTCACTGCTCTGCTTGTTCTGTTCCCACATCCAAGCCAGCACTGATGGCCTTGCCACAGCCATATGACCCTTTTGTCCTCTGATGAGCTCAGCAAAGCCCTTTCTCTCCCACAGACAGAGCATCGTGTATTCTGGTGGGGAAAATAAGGCTGTGCACCACTCCCTCCCCTGAATTCTTGCAGTGGTACTCTCAGAGGACTTAGAGAGTTGGTGGCTGCAGCCACAATACTCTGATCATGGTGCAGGTTAACTCTGTAAAAAAGTGTTTCCGTATCCTCGCAGAGGAGTTTTGTCATCTGTATAGTTACCATGTTACTCTTCCAAGGCTGCTGTTGGTGCTTTCCCAGCAATGACTGCCCTGAGCATGTAGCCTGCTGTGCACGGGGTTCTATAGTCTCAGGCAGTCAAGTTGCAGTGGCACCCGACCTATTTTTTTTTTTCCCCAGTCTCTGCCATGCTTAATGCTGTTGGTATTCCTCCAACAATTTTTAAGGAGAAAAGAGAGTCATGTTTGATTTTCCCTATTTTAATAGAGAAGAGCCATGCTTTTTCCACAAGTTACTGCATTATTCCTCTCTCCGGTGTGGCTCTGATTTAGTGCTGGATGAAGCTCAAAAGGAGGATTAGTGTAGATAGACTCCCATATGCTTGGATGCATTTCTGAACTGTGCACTCTTCTTGCTGCTTTTGATGGAAAAAGCTGGGCTATAAACCTGATGAGAACAGGCTTCCATGAAAGATGTTTAGTATTTCCTGCTTCCATTTGGGCCAGGAATATGGCACATCCAGCCCCTTTTGGCCCTGTTGTTCTTGGTCATGGGCTTGCCTGAAATTTAGTAAATTGCAGTGGTGGAAAATGAATAGGGGAGTGAAAGGAAGTTGATTTTTCTCCACTTTAATATAGGCTAGATTAGGGTTTAGTTCCAGCTTTGGCATAAACTTTGCTGGGGGATGGACAGAGGTAGGATGTTTTTATTTTAATAGAATTGGTTCATCTGTCTTTTAGATGCTTTCCTTGGAGTGCAAGTCCATTTTTACGGTCCTGAGTAAAAGAACTTGTGCTGTTTTTTAAGAGCTGCACCTTCTGGGAAAATTAGAGCTGGCTGTAAAACTCTGCCTGTATTGTATTCAAGGCAATTGGGAGCACAGGAAGCGAGAAAGAAGAAGAGAAAGATGAAGGAGGAAGAGAGGGAGGCTTCCCAAGGATAAGCTGCTACAGTGAGTCATACTAATCCTCCGTGCTTGGGGGGCTTCACTCTACCTAATACCTGATAATTTTTCTAGCTGGTAATCAAATTGTTAAATAGTGAAACATCAAGCAGCACTGAAATTGATCCTAAAACTGTTGTTGTACTACTGTTTGGGGGTTTTCTTCCTTAATTTTTTTTTAATAGGATTTCCCAGTAGTACTGTTATCAGTTGATCATTTTTACTGATTCTCCTTCCATTACAAGGGTTTCCAAGTTTATGAATGAAAGGCTATGTTTTCTCAATCAAATCCCCCATTTCTTGGTCTATTAGCAAACTAATGTTAACTTACAAGATTTAACTGAAACCTCGGGGTCTGCCAGCTGGATGTTTGAGGAGTCCAAGCTGACTAGGTAAAGAAACACCTTTTCCACATGACCCAGCCCAGCTCCCACGTTGCCCCACAAGTTTCTATCAGTACAAAGGCTGACATTGTCTGCACGGAGCAACTCAGATTACGGTCTCTTCCAGCTGCATTGCCCCTGACCCCAATCCTGCCCTGGGCTGCCCATGGTCTGCCCTCCCCGCATGTACAGAGACTTCAGCTGCAGCTCACTGCCTGCCAGCACTGTCTGGTCTTGAGGGTGGCCTTGAATGCATTTTAAAAGGCAGCACAGACGCTCTGTGAGGATAACACGGAATGATTATTTTAGGGCAGATTTTCCCCTAAAAAAATAATAGTTCTACATGGCGCAGTTTGATCTTCACACAAAGGATTTATATAAGAATTCACTTCTCTCTGTCAGTGACAATAAAAAAAAAAGCATGCTGGTGGGATTTAGAGAAGTGTGTAGGCTAAAGGATAGCAGCAGACAAAAGGAAATTTTTCTTCTAAGATCATCTGCGCAGCTGGAACTCTGGTACCGTTGTGGTTTGAAAGCCTATAGGTGTTGCCTGGCTGGGGCAAGGGACAATGCCTCTTTGGCACCCTCCTGACATGCAAATGTGGCCAGAGGTTTCCTAGAGCAGTCCTCAGCCCCACCCCTTTGTGAGTACACACAGATGCATGCACATTACTTTGCCATCAAATGCCTGTTTTGGGTAATCAGCCACCCAGGAGGTAAGCTGTACACAAATGATGTAAGTGTAAAGGTGGAGAAAAAAACTGTTTCCTTTACACGCTGAAGTAGATACAAACCAGTGAAAAGTTCACCTGGACTCTCAGAAATAGAATAGCTGCAATGGCTCTAAACCAGCAGAAACCCAACATCCCTGGCTCCTAGGTGCCCTCTAAAAATGTGCTTGTGTCTCAGGGCTGAGAGACTTAACAGTAGGTCTGCTAGAGAAACAGCCCTGACAGCCTAGCAAGAACCCAGCAGGATATGAAAGATGCTGCCCTGTGGCACCTGCATCTCCAAAAGTCTTTCTAAGGTCAGGTCACCACCTACGAGTAGAACACTGGCTAGCTCTGTCTTTGTGGCGTGAAGGAAATGTATGTGTGAGTCTGGAACTGCTCAGATTTTTGTCTGTCTCAGGTTGGCCCCATTCAGCCAACTCTACCCTTCCCAGGGAGTGAGTCTCAGATCCAAAGACAGATCCTAACGATACAGCCTGTGTGGTTGCTTCTGATATAGTATGATGCTTAAAAACTGAAGATAAGCAGGGATGAGGCTTTAGATCTTCCTCAAATCTCAGTGTAACTTTGAGGTTGTCAGACAGTACTGAAGTGAGAGATCTAGAGTAGGAAAATTAGTGAACACAAAAGTCATGATATTTACTCAGTTTATGCATTTTCTCTTTCTTTTTTTTTCCATAAAACCTGCATAACTGGCATGTAATTGTTTTACTAAGTGAGTCTTGAAAGCAAAAGTCTTGATAGCTGTCACATATCTTCTTTGTAGTAAAGTGTGTTGCCCTCAGAAGATAATCAGTAGAACTTGCTCAAAAAAACTTAATCAGCAGAACTGAGCATATTGTCACTGCTTAACAAATAATAAATTATAACAGCGGTTCCTTTTGACACAACCTATCAAACTTTTTCTTTCTTTTCAGGATGCCTTACTTACCTCTGTTTAGGATTCAATACTTACTACATCTCTGTTTTTTATGGTTGGGAGGATTGGCAATACAACCTAACAGGGTGGAAGTATTAATTGAAATGAAATTTTGACAAATGGCAGAAAAAGACCTCCAAGAAAATTCTTGGGCTTATAGGTCTTAAAAACTGAATTAAAGAATAGATTTTATCAGTTCTATTGTTATAATGTAAAACACTCTGCTTACAAGTTAGCAGAATCACATTTAAATTTCCTGATAGTATGTTTTTTTTAAAGACAAACTCTTTGTTTGCAGAAGGATGAATGTATCCAGAAGCATGTCTATTATTATTATTATTTTTATTATAAGGAGCCTGGACAGCTCAGAAAATTGTTAACATACCTGCGATTATCACTTTGTCACCGCTGTAATTTGGCCTGGTCTCGGAGTTACTGGCAATCATTTCGTTTGCTGTTCATTTGATAGTTTTTATGCAATTTTTTTGGTGAGTTTTATTCATTTTCAACAAGACATATATTCATGTTATAGAGAAAAGCACCGGGTCAGCTCTAAGCTGCCACTAATTGTCACAGGCTTAAATGGACCTATTTCAATTTATCCCAGATGAGGATCTGACCAATGATCACAACTGGCATTAATTAGCAGATGTGTTATCAGAATCCATGGAGATGTCCTGGGTTGAGTGACAAGAGAAACGCTCAGCTGCCGCAGCCGGTGGAGCCGTGCCAGTTTGGCAGCTGATGGCACAGCACCCGATGCTGGCAGGTGGAAAGTCCAGGTCACCCCTGACAGAGTCATGGTGGTGGCTTCTGTCACAAGTCTCCATGTAGAAGGAGCCGTGGAAGGAGCCCAGAGCACCAGGCAGCTGGTTGTATTAAAGCAGAAGCAACACAAGACACCTGGGAGGGGGAAGACAGGGAGGGGAGGGAGGGAGAATGCGGTGTTGAACTGACTCATCCTGAGGCTGGGTTTGCACAAGAGATTGCACTGCTAGTGAGAAGGGAGAGCAACTAGCAAATGTGTTAGGGCTCTGGCTTTCCATATGCCCATATGAATGAACACTCCAATACCAGTTGTGCATGTGTGGCAGAAGGGTGGGGCAGACACATCTAAAAAGAGGGGACTGTAAAATGCAGTTAGCTTTCACAGAAGCAGCTACTGACAGTAGCAATGCTATTATGACTGTAAACTAGGGGTTCAGATCATAACTAGAGGAGTGTCTTGAGCAGGTCATGGGGGTGAATGAAGAGCAGGAATTGGAAAAATTTGAGAGGTGCATCTTTATTGGGAAAGAAGAACATAATACTCTCTCACTGCACTTATCTGAGTGCAGTGTGGGTTAAAACCAAGCCAATAACCTGTGCAGATACTAATTGCTCAGTAGCAGCCATTTCATCTTCTTTCTCATGCCAACATACCACCATAAATTGGTGGATAGACACAAGCTGCCAAACTGATGATGTGGGACCTCTGTAAAGATTTACGGCCTCTCAATATTTGCAGGACAAACCAGGACCTCAGATAGCTCAGGGAGTAATTTTTTTGAGCTACTGACACAGTTTCAAAATTTGCTTAAGTAAATTGACCCCATGAAGTTTGATTCACTGGCAAAAAAATATCTTTTCATTATGTGATATTTCTATGGTAACTCAGGAAAGGAAGACAGCAGGATAGTGAGAGTTAAATAGTACTGGGAATGGAGAAGTCTTTAGACTGGTTGCAGACCTCTGACCAAGTTGATGGGAAGATGCAGAGTATTTGAGGAAGGTACCACCACCTGCAAAATTTTGTCACCCTTCCTGCACACTTCTCCCACCACTTAAAGGAAGATATGAAAATTTTTCAGTGAAAAATCTGGGTCCCTCTCTGAATAGCTGTCTCTGGACCCAAAGCCACAAAAAAGGATGACTGAGACTCATGTGGGATATGGATGTCCAAGCGTAGATTCCCAACCCACACGCAAGTTAACCTTAATTTTTGATAAGAAGGATCTTAAGACGTCTAAAATCCATGTTCTGCTCCTGCCTCTGACCAGTCACCAGCTCAGCTGAGTTGAACTTCCCAACTGTTAATCCTGATTCACCTCCTCGAACTATCCATGCTTTGCCCACATGTCTACAGAGAATGTCCTGGCAAAGCACGTGTAACACAGGATCAGGACTGAGCAGTATAAAAAGTACAGCAGCCGTGTTCACTGTCATTCAAAGTAAATATCTTCAAAGTCCACCCAAGCCCTTATCTCTTATCTGCAATGAGAGCAGGAACCCTTGCTAGGAAGCTACGAGCTAAATATTCCTGGGGGAAGAGATTTTCCATACTTCCCACGGAAGTGGTGCTGAAATGCATAAGGTTCTCTGGGAGGAGTTTAAGGCAATAAGGTGGAGAATAAGATACAATCTCCAGCCCTATTCTGCTGAATTAGCTTTTTGTTTTGGATTGGTGCAAGATAGAGGATCGCTTTTGGTATACTCATTGCTGTGTAAGGTGTTTCTTAAACATTGTCTTCTCAGCCTAATGAAAATACAGTGATTTTTCAGAAAAATCAGTAGAACATATCCTCAAAGGATGTGATGATTATTGGAGTTTTAATTAAAATAGCAGGTAAAATAAGTATTATAGTGTGCTATTATTTCTAAAATAACAACAGAATAAAGATGCCCATTTCTTTCTAGAGTGCAATTTTCTAAATGAAAAAGTAAACATTAATATCTGCAGAGATCTTACTGATCTTGTATGATAATTTAGAAAAATATCCCTATTAGGGATAGTTATATATGCTTTTTGTTGGAAATGCAATCACAGGATACGCACATAGCTGCAATCTGTAGACAGATTAAGTAAATTAAATCACTCAATGCCTTTTTTCAATAGCTCTAAAGTTAAAAGTAATTTGCAAAGAAAATACTCAGTTTCAATTGGTTTGTAATATCTGTTAATGATCTTTGGAAAAATTTCTGATAACATGCAGGAATTCCCTCAGGGACAGGGTTGTGAATAAGTGGATTTTTTTAAGTTTGAGATGTCATTAGCTAGTGATTTCTTTGAAGTAAAAAGCTGTTACAGAATAAATTGCAGAAGTATACAAGTGAACAGGACAATCATTTTTATGAATAATATACATTATTTTCACTGTGCTTTCTGCCCTCCAAAGAAATAATTTACAATCTAACTTGCCATTACAAACATCCTGGAATTACAACTGCATGTGCATTTTGTGCTTACTTTATGTGCCTGTTCTGACTCTATGTAAAAGTACAGCTTGCTAGTGAAACTACTGGTGTAAGGAGTTGATTTGCTCCTTTTCTTTTTCTTTTCCTTTTCTTTTCCCCACCAGTAGATAACTTTTTCAACGCACAAGACTGAAACAACGTCCCTTAACTGAAATGACTCCAGAACAGCTATTCTCTAGAAGACATCCTCCTTGATTTCTTGTGAGGCCTGTAAGATGACTGAAGCTGTAGGTAAGTGCAATCATGGAAAAAAGGGCCTCTATTCTCTCGGTACCTTGTTAACATTAACATATTCTTAGCAGTTCAGAGACAAATCAGATATCTATCATGCATCACCACAATAAGGTAACATTTCTCAGGGCAAATGAGATCTCCTGGCTTCTGTCCCCACCTTAGGATGTCTGAATTAGAAGAGTACCAGAGACACCACAGAACACACATGCCCATGGGGAATGTTGTCCTGCTTCTGAGGTTCAGATATACAACTCATCCGTGGGCAGCTGAGGATGGACTTTCTGTCTCCACAGGTTTCTCTGGGTAGGTCTGGGGTTTAGAAGGGGACTGGGGATTCTCTGAAGGGGTGCTGGTCTGGGTAAAGGGGCACTAGGAATCCCGTGTGTACTGTCACACAAATCCAAAGATATAGCTAACTGCAGCCATTGAGCTTTGATTTCCTCACCTTTCTCCAAATCTTTTCTGCCCGAGACCTTACTAACCTTGGTCTGCTTTTTCCTGATCTGCAGGCAGGGCTGAAGACACACCATACTAACATGAGTATGGCTGTTGCCTCCAGGGTTCCCACACAGGACTGGAGGTGAAAGGATTTTTCCAGATCTAGAAAGAGATGTTATAGCCACTAGTTTGAAAAACCTCCTAGATTTTCCTGATCCTCTGAAGGGCCAGTGAAGGAATCCATACATGCCCTGATAATTCATCAGTAGATCAGAGAGCCCCTTGTTTCTCATATGTAGATGTTTAATGATGCTCTGCAGTTACTCTGAGAGTAGTGGGCCTTCCCAGCTGCTCCTTAGCAGCCCCTGGCATTGGTCAAGATGCCTAAATTTTGACAGAGAGCAATACTAGACCATATATAAGGAGATTCTCCCTCCTCATTGTGCATTTAACAGTGTCACGGTTTACCATGGATGAAGGTACTGTCTTGACAATGTCTATTGACTGGCACACACCATGAACCACCTAAGTCATTAGACATTATTACATAACAGCATCTACGCAAAACTAACAGATTTTTTAAGGCTAGGATCAACCACTATTGTCATCTAATCTTATCTTCTGCTTAATGCACACTACTGAATTTAACCCAACCTGAACTTCGTGTGAAGATTTGCTTTTATGCCTAAAAATGTCTCCTTGTTTACAAATACTATGTTATTTCTCTCAGTACTAACTGTGCAGCAACAAGTTCCATTAATTAACTGTACATTGTTTGGAAAAGCAATACCTCCTATCCGTTTGAAATTCAATACCTTTTCGTTTCACCTTGCAGGATAGGAAAGATTTTTTTTCCTTTGCTGCTAATTAAGTTTGAAGATCACGAGGATGAAATGTTATTTGTATTATAGTCATTCTTAAATAGAACTCTGACGAAGCCTGGAGATCCCATCACACAAAGTGAGGGACACTGTGCAAGTTCTTCGGGGCTCAGAATATTTTAATAGACAAAAGGCACATTTTTGAGGAAGACAAGTGATTTAACTGAAAAGGTTGCCAGTCAAGTCAATGGATTTGTACCTTTCAATCACCTGTGACTTTCAGAAGTTTTAGAGAAAGGTAGGGAAAAGCAAAGTTTCTAAAGACCAAAAAAGTAAGTCAGGGATACGGTCAAGTCCCTGGAAAAGGAGTTTTCACTTTTCCTATAGTGACAGAACAAGGGATAATGGCCTTAAACTGAAGAAGATTAGATTTAGATTAGATATTAGGAAGAAATTCCTTACTGTGGCGGTGGTGAGGCACTGGAACAGGCTGCCCAGAGATGTTGTGGACTCCCCATCCCTGAAAGTGTTCAAGGCCAGGTTGCTTGGAGCTCTGAGTAACTCAGTCTAGTGCAAGGCACCCTTACTCATGGTGCCAGCTTGGAACTAGAGCTTAAGGTCCCTTCCAACCCTAACCATTTTAGGATCGTATGATTTAATATACAAAAAAAGGTGTTACTTAACCCTGTCTTCTGTCCACTGTCCATGGGTCAGATTGGCCTTCAGTGGCTGAAAGTCTGATTCATGCAAGGGCCCAGAGCCTTCCAGAAGAACTGCTGGGGTCCAAGGATGACATCTAGATTAAATCAGACAACAGCACGTGTTCAAATTTTATGAAGGGGGTTCATTCAGTTCATGTATGATTTGAATCATAGAATGATTGAAGACGTCTAAGATTGTGGAGTCCAACCATCAACCTAACACTACCAATTCCACCACTAAACCATGTCCCTAAATTCCATATCTATGAATGTCCCATGAGGATAAATCT
The DNA here is from genome assembly GCF_022539395.1 of Myiozetetes cayanensis. Classification (NCBI taxonomy): domain Eukaryota; kingdom Metazoa; phylum Chordata; class Aves; order Passeriformes; family Tyrannidae; genus Myiozetetes; species Myiozetetes cayanensis. The sequence continues at coordinate 88,496,937 of NW_026087742.1, read as the reverse complement.
TCCTGAGAGACAAGATAACACTTATGTTCTTTAACTTTTCTCAAGAAATTTCCCATCCTTTTGACTTTTATCATTTTTATTATCATACCTTGGACTTGTTCTATTTCCACTTTCTTTTTTCAGGAATGAGGTGACCAAGTTTGAAGACAGTATTCAAAGTGAGGATATGCCACTGATTTATATAATAGCATTATAATATTTTCTATATTATTCTCTAAAACTCTTATCTTTGTACAAACCCCATAAGATTCTTTTAATTCTTTGAACTTCAGTGCCTTTTAACATCTGTAGTTTACTCTGATCACATTTAACAAAGGAATAAAAGGCTTCATTTTTCACATAGAATTTTATTTATTGTCTGAACTTTAGAGGAGAAATTGGTTAACTTACAATTTAAAATTCTTGGCAATGTAGACTATCGGGCAAGAATTTAATTATCAGCCCTTCTATACTTACTGTAGAAATGTGTGAGACTGAAAGTTGGTGTGTAAGGTCTTGACTCAATAGACTTGTCTTTTGTCTTAGAAATGCAGACAAAGACCTAATATTGAGCTGGCAGCATCCTCAAAGACGTCAGAAATGTCATTCACCTGTACCTTCTTCCTGATGAAACATACTGGAGCCATATATTTACATGCTGTTCAACCAGGACCGTGCACATGTGCAAGCAGTACCTGACTTCTGCAGTCTCCCATTTACTGTACCACACACCTCCACGCCAGGTCAGAGGAAGACCCCTTTGAAAATGAGGCACTTGATGATTGCAGAGGGTAAGAATCTTGCTCTCATGTCACAGCTTGGTGTTATACCTTCATCAGGGTATTAGAAAAGGCTCAGGGAAAACGGTTACAGCCATTCTATTGCCTAAGATACTTCCTGCAGCTACTGCCTTTCCTTAGAATTACCAATCCAAGTGGTGACCCTGCCTGACCCTACTTATCTTGTAAAAGCTGACAAGATCATAGCCTGAAGCAGTATAGCCACAGGCTCAATACCAGCTACCAAAAAGTCTGTTTAGTATTTTCAAGAAATTCTACTCTAAAGATTTACAATACCAGCTGCTAGATATGTGGACAACACTAGCACACAACCCTGACCCCTGAACATTCAGCCCCACTTACACAGAAATTTGTGTCTCTCAAGGGGCCAACACTGAACTGCTACAAAATAGTGATTCCCTACCTGCAAGCAAACTGGATTTTAAGCACTATTTGATTATATATACACTAAGACATTTGGTACAAGTATTTGAAAACTAACTTGAGTTCAGAATTCACTGTTAGTTTTTTTCATCAGTTGCGTTACTGCTTTAGCAACAGAAAGAGCTCTACCATTTCTGTGTAATACATTTTTTCAGTTCTGTGTAGAGAATTTTCTTTATCCTTCCATGACCAAAGTAGTTTTTCATCAGAAGTTATTTTTAGATGAACTCTAATTTTCTTCCCTAGCAAACATTTTAGCTACACTGAAAGTAAATGCACATTTCCCCAGATATCTCTAAGGATAAACACAGGTTGAAATATCCAAAAAGTACTTGGGGAACAATCTAGTTTAGTTGCATATACATTCATATAGCGAATGCAGTAATAGTTCTTGCAGAGTAGTGTGGGTTTTTTTAATCCTTTTCTTTTTAGAACTGCAAAGACATGGAAAAGACATTGAGGTCCTGTTGCTCCTGTTGGAAACTTCTGTTGGCTACAGCATGAGTTGGATTGGACCCAGAGAAACAGAATACACACAAGTAATGATGAGTTGGCCATACAAGCAAGGAAAATCACAGATAACAGGTGCACACCAATTAGCAATGTACCTTTTAGGTCATCCAATACAGCTCCCTGTCGCAATGAAATTGTTTCTTATGGTATATTTTTGTGGGTTTTTTTTGTGCCTAGATTAAATGCACTAGTGATGTCATGTCTTTAGGGAGAGGTTGTGCGACCTACAGTATCTTTTATCAGGAGTTTTTTTCCTTTCTTAACCTCATCATATTTCTTCTTTTTATAACCTTTGCAAATTTCCTTCTTTCCTTCATTGATATCTTTTAACTAGTGTACTATTGTGTTTAACATGAAACCAACCCATAGATATTTGGCTCACTTAATCTTCCCTAACCTAGAAGTCCTTTCAGTTTCCTTGTTACTCTTCATGTATTCTAGTCACAGTACTGCCTGTCAGTATCTTTTTTAGCTGTGAGATTCTAAAGATGTGATACGTTTCTCTAAACTAACAACAGATATGATGTAGTGCTGAGCACTCTTTGTGTCTCCTCACTGAAAATCCTTCCTGATGTGCCCAGAGGAAAGCTGCCAGCACTCTGAACAGGCACACAGGTACAGTGCTCAAACCACTTCCTTGGTACCACTTACTCTATTGGCCAACAACATCCAACTGAAACAGTTGACTTAGTAGTTCAAAAAGCAAATGCATGTCATTATGGAGTTGTTTTATTTCTTACAATGTAAAAAAGACAGAATAGTACAGATAAAAAGACCTTTGTTGCTGTTTTTGAGATTTTCTAGTTCTTGGTCATGGGCGTCACATTCTAAAATTACGGAAGACATCGTCTTCCATAGCTATGTCTGCTATAGTACTGTAGGATAGTACGTTGTAGCAAGTAATTATATACATAGTCACAAGCCTAGCTGTTCACTTCAGGCAATAAATTCTGATCTACAAACAACACTCCTTTAGTGCTAAATGTGATCTTGATTGTAATGGATTGTCTTTACCTTAGTATTCTGTTGGATTGGAGGAATATAATTTTAATCTGCTGTCTTTAAATTCTCATTAAGGAACGTTTCAGCTACCGCGGCTTCATCCAATGGTGTTTAATGATATCAACTAGCTTGATCTTCCTCCATGTGCCAGCAGGGACTTCTTTAAATTGCTCAACTGTATGGAACATTGTTTTCAAGTTTAATATACTTGGAATCGACCTCTAAATACAGTGTATATATATATATATAGTGCACACATATACGTTTGCATTTATATGTGCGTGTGTGTATGCTTATATATATGTAAGTGCACACATATGTATAGAAATGCTGATCCTATTCACCTTTTTTAAATCCTTACAGCTAGTATTAACATGAATGTGCTGTTAAATTGGCAGTGTTATACATTTTTGTTGGAGTTTACTTCTGTAACATAAAACCAGAGAGATAAGCTGTGAAACTCGTGCAGCTGATGACATAATTCTAGAATCTCGTGATGCTGAATCTCATATTTCTAGGAGTGTGGGACGGATGCTCCTTGCTGAAATAATTATACTGACTATTGCAATATATGTTTCCTTGTTTTCATGTGGGTGCTGAGAAGTCCAAGCCATTAAAATTGAATGGTACAATGAATCCTGTGTTCCTTATTTATTCTAAAGAAGGCAATAAATTTATATGGTTTAATTGTATAATAAAGCCAACTACTCTAAGAATCTGTGATGAACATAGCAATAATCTGTGACAATATGCATATTTACTTTTAATAATGATGTCCAATTGTACATATATGCATATAAATATGTATACATGTATATATGTATATACAAATACACATAGACATATGCACGAATTAAACAGAACCAATTAGAAGGTGGCACAAATAGATTCAAAGTTTACCTGTTATGGCTGTGTGAAGGGATAATTTGAGCTACAAGGACATGAAAGAAAGCATAGCTCAATACACTCCATTGGCTCATTCTCATTATGCTCAACAGTGACAGGCTGTATGCTAAGATGGGGTACCAGCAGACATTCGTAATGACAGCTGGTTCAAAACAGAGCTTTCAAAATAGTGCAACACCCCCAGCTTCCTTCCAAATCTTGGTGTTTGCCAGCATTTAGCTGAGGTTGGTTCTTAAGGTCAGATGTTCAGATGTAAGTTATTCAGAAAGAATTTGCTTCTTTATGGTTGAACTGTATATATATTCAACATATAGGCTCTTTGTTGACCATGAATTTGCATTTGAGCTCATACATGGATTATGCTTGTCCACTACCTGCAAAAATTATGGATGTTTCTCCCCGATGCTGTACCCTATTTGTCTGAGATGTCCTCTGTCGAGTTCTCTTGTGGGCTACATAAACTGAGACTCAGATAGTAGCTCTTTCTTTTTAGTGAAACTGAAAAACCCCTCAGCCTCTCTGTTGAGAAATGGAGGAAAAGCGGCTTCCCTTTAACATCACCCACATCTTACCCACCATGTTCAGCCAACTAGGAACATAGCAAAAAAACTCACAAAACAACCAAACTTCTGTTGTCGTGTGTGACTTTTCCTGGTGGATGTATATAGAATCTGTAAATAAACATACTCCTACTTTGGAGGGAGAAGCAAACAGGTTTATCTGTTTGCATTTGAACTCAGTGAAAAATACCCAAGCACGGGAAGTGTACTTGAAGGTAAGACATGAACATAAACAAAGCTAAATTTCACTAAGCTAATTCAAGTGAAATGTGCCACATTTTTATAATTACTACAGAGAACATGCACTAATTAATTGTTATGCTATGCTGCTGAAATAGTTAAGTATTCCATATGGGGCAAGTAGAGGAGGTTACTGATGCTATTGACTTTGCTTAGTAGCCAGTATGTGGGGAGCACACCATGAACAGTGCTGTGAAAATGAGACTGGTGAACTGATTTGATCTTAGAAATTACTTTTCAGAGTACTTATAAAAATATTTTAAAGCTAAGATAAATTTTAGTTGTACTGGATTACTGGACTGCTAAGTGTGTGCATTGTATTCAAAAGCAGGTTTTTATTTGCCTTATCACCTGGGGACACCAAGCACTACTCGTCAGATCTTCAGGGGAATTCATACTAGTAATAGTGCTGCTTTTTGGGGATCTTCAAAACTACCAGGACACTTCTCTGTAAATGAAATTAAGGAGACATGAGCATCAGGAGGCTTCAGCAAAACACTGACTGGGTACCCAGTCTCTTGTGGAGCTGCACTCTTTTCTGAAGTGTTGACCCTGCTTTAGTTGGAGTTGCATTCGGGGGAGATGTTGAGGGGAACAGGATGGGTCTGCGCTCATTTCTGGAGGAGCTGTAGGTCTCCTGCAAGCCAGAGGCCTGTGCAGGGCTGCTTCCCTGCAGCAGGCTTGCTTGGCTTACAGACACACGTCCTGTTAGCTCCAACATGGTATGTGTGAGCAGTGTTGGCCTTGCACTCAGTCTGGCGATGCTCCTGTTTGCCATCAGCCTTCCCTCCTGGATCAGGGCCGTTACCGATTGCTGAGGGGTGGCCAGGGGCAGCTCCCTCTGGTGAACCTCTTTTGTGCTTTTATCTCCCTCTTCTTGGCAGTAAGCTGCCACTGGCTCCCAGCCATGGCCCTCTCGCCCTCCCCAGTGCCCAGCTTGCATGCTCAGCCAGTGCCTATTTCTCTTCCAGCAGCTGGTCCTACTTTTCCTCCACAGCTGGCTGCTGCCCCCTACTGTGTTAATTATTATTTATTATGGATATTCAGTGTACATTATGTGTCCAGAGTCCAGTACAGTCTGAATTACTACCAGGGTCCCACTGTGTGGGCAGAAGCAAAGTCATACACAATTGTTCTACATCGATATTCACTTGACTCTTGTGCAGAGAGAGACTGAGAGGGAAGGAGTGAAGGTAACTGTTGGCACCCATTAGCACTATCTGATGTGACACCTACTCTCTGTCCTGTGTTACGTGACTCCAGCAACAGCACAGCTGAGGGCAGAGCTGCTTTGTCTCCACCTTGCTCCCAATAGCAGGTCTCCCGCTATTCCTGCTACCTAGCAGAAAACACCTGAAGTATTTTCCAGAAGTCACGGTTGCTGATCAATCACAGTTTAACTTCCCATTGCTGTGAATGCACATGTTGCTTGGTTTTCAGTTGTTGCCAAGAAGTAATGCCCTTAGACCACATCATGGCTATGTGGGACATCGTTTTCTTTCCTGTTTCTCTCCCCCACCTTACCCTCTGGGATTCTCTGTTCATACAGTTCCTTTGTGGATGCATTCTTCTCATTGCATTTCAGCCTTCCTCCTCATCCTACCTCCCTGAAGACATCACCCTCAGTTAAAAACAGAGGAGCTATAACTCCCATAACTCAATGTACAGGCAAAAACATCTGGAGGGAGAAGCTGCTTCTGTACATTTAAAAAAATACAGAATCCTAAACATATTTCACACATATATGTACATGTGTGAGAGGCAAGTTCTTGGCTGTGCTGGGTGGGGTTAGGTCTATGCAAGAAGATAGAGCAATACTACTCCATGGCAGCTGAGAATCTGTCCCGGTATGTAAATGTAAATATCTATTTTTATGAGTCCTCCTACAGTTTGCTTAAAAAAATATTTCTTTTTAGACTCTGAAAACACACAAGCCAGTCAGAAATGCCCCACTTTCTATATTTTGTCTAATTCCTACCTCTGACTTCCTTTGAAAGCTTTCAGAATCTAGTGAATTCAAGAGACAAAGTGAAATAAAACTGAAGCAGATTTACCTTCAGTACACTGGGCCTACAGGAACTGAAAAAACTAGGAGAGAAATCAAAAGGGTACAAAGCCATGTAGATACAGATATTTTAAAATGTTTGATTGTAACTGGACTCACCAAACTCAGCAAAATTCCCACTGTCCTAATAATTTTAATCTTCTGCCCTTTCAGCAAGCTGCAGCAAGTTAATGTCAAGAGCAAATACGTAATGCAGACTCTACATCAGAGCACTTTTTGCCGTGAATCACTTTTTAAATTGTTTTGAGTTTATATTTAATTGCTTCCTTTGCATGCTATGTGTACATATGCACTCCTCCCGCCCCCCATGTTTCATATGCAACTGTTGTGTAGGCTGGAGTCTTTAAATATGTAGAATTCAAACCTCAGAGCACAAGGAGTTTCGATTCAGGAACTGGCTTGTCCTCTTTGAGGATGGGAACCACATGTGTGACTTGGATCCAGATCTGGGGTGAATTCTGGATGTGCTAATTTGAATGCACTAGGATTTGGGATTCAGATCTTTGTTATGCCACTAGTTCTGATACCCACTACTGGGTATTCACCTCTCCCTTCCTCAACACAAAGAGAAATGCTTCCCATATTCACTTCTTCAAGACTGACTTGTAGTTCATTACAGGATCAAATCACCTTCAAGGTGTTTTTCTCAGTTTTATTTTTTAACATTCTCTCTGACAATTGCCTATAAGTGACCTCTGCTAATGGTTTTGAATATTTGGATCATTTGGTCACCTTCCTCTGAGAAGTCCCTGTCATTGCATTTTCCTTCTGAAGGCTCTCCACTGTTTTTTCAAAGGAATACAATCCTACACAGAGTCACTTTTCCCCCTTGTAACAGCCTTAGTTTGGGAGACTGAAGAACCCCTCATGGGGTGTTCTTCTCCAACAAACTCTCTCTTGAGCTGCTGTTCAGAACTGGTTTTTTGGGCTCCCTAAAACTGTGGCAAACTTCAAAGCTCTGCTATTCTCAGGATTTTCCTCATCTCCTTTTGAATACAGGCAACACATAATAGGTTCTTGTGCTGCTGCATTTTTCAAGTGAAGAAGGCATCCCCTTGTCAGTATCTCAGCTTTTTCTCACTTTATTTCCCCTCAGAACTCCCAGATGAACACCATCCGGTTGTGGTGATTTACTGCACTTGAGTTTCTCAAGTTACTCTACAACTTCCTCCATAGAGACTTCAGTCTGTATAAAGGCCACACTCTGATTTTCTTTGCAAAGTGCCTTTGGCACAGGAATTTCTACATGACTCTCAGCAGCAGACATGATGCAAGAGACTCATTTAACTCCTCTGCTAGCTTGTTGCACTCTTCTCCTGACCCACTGTATAGGGATTTGTGGGGATCTCTGTGGTGTTTTGATGCATGGTCCAGCCTAAGATTAATTTTCCCTAACATGTGAGGCTTGTCTCTCAACTGGTTTTCTCTCTCTGCTCCACTGAAGGATATTTCTGTACATTACTACAGTCACTCTCAATACATCTTATTTGGCTGGTTTATTAAGCCCAATACCATTCCTCTGCACTACATCTGTTGCAGGTGGGTTGAATTCTCACTGATACTCTGTCCCTAGGAAGATGTTCAGGTGAGGAACTGGTTCTGCAGGAGACCCTCCCCTAGTGCTATGGCAATGGACCCCCTGGCATGTCACACCAAAGGGGCAGGCTGGGTGCTCAGCACCAAAACTCAGGAGGAGCAGGGCCAATATCCTAGGCCACAGTCTGGCCCTCAGAAAAGGGAAAAGCCCTTTGGTCTTTTGTCTTTGATAAAGGGAAGCTCAAGGTCTGCGGCAATCCTTTCTATTTTCTGCTCTTTCTTTTGTGTATCTTTATTTCTGTTTCTTCCCACTCCCTTTCTGTTTTGAGAAAGACAGAAACTGCCATATGGCAAATCCAGTCTTTAATGATTTTGATGGACAGAACTAGAACATCAGAAATACTCTTCATGCCCTGTTTTATTCTCTGGTCAGTATAGACTGGCCTTCAGATATTTCAAAAGAAGGTCAGTTTTTTGAAAGCACATGCTCACAAACACTACTTATTTCACACAGAACTTATTTCAATAAACTTTGATAACAGTTACTTTGTCTGTTTATAAAACCAAACACCAGATATTAGCTTAATTTGTATCGCAGTCACTAAAGATATGTAGGTCTGATTTGAGACACAGAAAAACACCCCTTTTATATGGTATGGATATGAGATCAATGTTAGCTATAATTGTCTAAGGCACAGACAGAAACTATATCTGAAACCAGTTCCATGACTTCATCCATCAATGAGAAAAGTATTCAAGCTGTTGTCGAGGCTGTCCTAGCTTTCAGAAGGGGTGCTGGGTATCCATATTTCACCAACTTTTTTATTTCAAATGAAGAATTAAAATCTAATACCAAACATCTTTATTTCTCATGGGCTTTTGCGAATAGATGAAAGACCCTAAGCTTCCTAACCTTCCTAAATTGATGCAAAATATGTCTCACGATTCATAATTCTGGAGCTAGTTGAATTCTGGCCTGTGAAATCTATGTCAAGATGCAAACAGGCACGTTCATCCCTATTACATCTGGTTATATAAATTAAAAAAACAAACAAACAAGCGTATAAATTATTTGGGCCCTTAGTTTCCTAGAGTTTGGGAATTCACAGAGCAGGATTCATTACAATTTTCTGTAGTTGTCTTAGAATTGACAGTTTTGTCTCAGGTGACTCTTTTCTTTCCCTGTCAGCTGTGGGTGGCACCTCCAGATCTCACTCTGTTCAGCTATTTCATAGGGCCGTTTTAGGATGATATCTCAGATGGCCATAGGAAAATAAGTCTCTGTTACTGCTGGAGTTTCTCTCTCTTGACTACAGAAGGAGCTTAGGCAATTGCATTAGACCAAACCACTAAGGTGATATTATCTCATTGTTAATGTCTTGGTTCATTAACATTTTTATTTAAGGAAATTACTTCTGATTTGATATATATTTTTCCTTTATTGTAGTCCACAATAATGACGATGCCTCTCAAACATCCCATTTCTTCTCTGTTTTTACTGAAATGATTTCCAGATTTTCTGCTTTACTTGGTGTGAATAGAAATGCTACTTCCTTGGTCTCATTTTCATAACCTGCAGGGCACAGAGTGGCTGGAGAGCAGCCAGGTGGAAAGGGACCTGGGGGTGCTGATTGACAGAAGCTGAACATGAGCCAGCAGTGTGCCCAGGTGGCCAAGAAGGCCAATGGCATCCTGGCCTGCATCAGGAACAGTGTGGCCAGCAGGAGCAGGGAAGTGATCCTTCCCCTGTACTCTGCATTGGTGAGGCCGCACCTTGAGTATTGTGTTCAGCTCTGGGCCCCTCAGTTCAGGAAAGACATTGAGGTGCTGGAGCGGGTCCAGAGAAGAGCAACCAGGCTGGTGAAGGGACTTGAGCACAAGTCCTATGAGGAGAGGCTGAGGGAGCTGGGGTTGTTTTGTCTGGAGAAGAGAAGGCTTAGAGGTGACCTCATCACTCTCTTCAACTACCTGAAGGGAAGTTATAGCCAGGAGGGGGTTGGTCTCTTCTCCCAGGCAACCAACAACAGGACAAGGGGACATGGGCTCAAGCTCTGCCAGGGGAAGATTAGGTTAGAGGTTAGGAAGAAATTCTTTACAGAGAGGGTGATCAGGCATTGGAACGGCCTGCCCAGAGAGGTGGTGGATTCACCATCCCTGGAAGTTTTTAAAAAGAGATTGGACATGGCCCTTAGTGCCATGATATAGTAATTAGAGTTGGATCAGAGGTTGGACTTGATGATCTTGGAGGTCTTTTCCAACCCAATCTATTCTATGATTCTATGATTCTATGATTCTATTCTTATTTTTACCTTGCAATATTTTGACTGAGTGTAGTGATATACTAAGACCCCACTTAACAGTGCATGAGCAAAATCTTAGCAAATGGCCTTGTAGTGCAGTACAAAGTTGAAACTGAATAAACTGTAGGAGGCAACTTTTAAGATGTTCCTCCCAACTGATATAAGCAATCTTGTACAGTTGTAATATTATATTGGCAAAATATACCACAATACGTATTTGAATTGCTTTGAAAGTATCATCTCAATAGCCAGTACAAATATAATGTGCTGATATTTATAAAATATGGCTAGAAATAACTAAGTGAAGTAACTGAAATCATACTATATAGCACTCAAAGCAATTTCTATTTCTCTATTTTTGCACTCTGTCTTCTCACAAAACAAGCAGATTACACAATCCCCTAAAACATAAATTTCTGGGAGATCAGAAGTCTTTCAGAGACGATTAGGAAGAGACACCCAAAGATATTCAAAGCACAGAAGAAAATCACCCTAATAAAGAATCAAGGCAAGTCTTGGCCCTTTATTTTAATCATGCTTCCGAGCTTTGAAAAGCCTGTTACATGGCTGTGCTGGTGACCGAAGAGTACCTCTCATTTCTAATGATGTTGGCAAGGTGCAAAAAGTAGCCAACGTTTGCTTTGGGTTTTGGGTTACATTTGGAATCTGCTTACTGTGTGTAACATCTGTGCTGCTAGGACACAGGGTAGTCCCTTCTCAAAAACTCTGCATCAGCAACTAATTTTTTTTATTAAAAAAAGTTGTATGCTACTCTTTTTTTCTGTTCTCTCCCACTTTAAGGTACTGAAACCATTGTTGCTGGCTCAGGTTCTGCTTCACCTGCCAATGATCTGATCACACTGATCACTGCATCATTCCAGCAGGAATGTGCAACACCTTCTTCTTCTCTTCATGTGATTTTTGCCAGGACTTCACAAAGTTTTTCCTACCCACTGGAAGTGCTACCCCCTGTGCCAGTCCGGTTTTTAGTCTATCTTCGCTACAATACCTCCATGCCCCCATATGGCTTACTGCAGGGAACTATAAGAAATATATAGCATTTTTTTTGAGAGTGACTCCTTTGCATTGCCTTTCTTGCACATATCTACATAGTCCCCTGCAGTAATCTGTATTTTTGTTTGGGATGTATAGGAAGTACCCATAGAGAAATAACAAATAACTGCTCTCATCATCTTTATTGATATCAAAGAGCATTGGGTAGGTGAACCAGGAAAGAAATCCTATTGTAAAGTAAAAAAATTGAGTAAAGACTACATTGAAACATCCCTCAACTGAAAACATTTACAGTGGTGACTGACTTCACAGTACTCGAGTTTTTGCTCACTTCTCTCAGTAGGAGCTACTTTCTGAGGGAATATTACCAAGTGGAGGAAACCTTCTATGCCATAGGTACGATGTTGATCCAAAATGAGGGATTAGTAAACACCTTTCAGTTGGTGAAAAAAGAAATGAGCAAGCAATGAACCTTAAACAAAAAAAAAAATTTGTCTGGTTAGCATCCATTCTATTCATAGGGTAATTCATGGTTGTCTAGTCTCTGCAGAATTTTCATTAACACTGAAAAATTTTTCCTAAGATGCAAAACCTAAGACGATGTCAAGACCTTGGAAGAAATCTGTTTCTTGCTCATGCATTTGAGTCTAGTCAACAGTTCCTCATTTGGTCACTAAGCATTTTTTAATTTATTGATTATTTCTGGACACGTTAAGATTTTAAGAAAGTTCTGACACAGATATGGACGTAGAAATGAGATCTTAATGGTAGATGTAGATAACTCTGTGAAGCACCTTCAACTTACAATGGTCTGTTCTAGGAGGAATTTTGATTCATCTTCAGATATGAATGTTATAGTTTAGGGACATTTATAAGTCCTTGCAACTGGCTCTGAACACTAGTGTACTTGGGAGGCCCATGACACTCTGTGTGATCTCAAAGTAACATCTTGGAAAAGCAGGTTATGTTCTTTTTTTCCTCCCTATAGATCCTTAAAAATATGCAAATCTATGTGATCTGCTTCTCATACTAAGAGTTGCAAATTCAACTACGGATCAAAGATTAGAGCATATGCCTATTATTGCGGTTGCCAGTTAACCAATCCAAATGTTTAACTCTTTAAAGAAATAGAGGGTCAGCAGCTTTCTGAATAATTGTTTCCAGACAGTCTTCTGTTAGTTGGATTTCTATATCACATTCAACTTCAATTGCTGTTGTAATTTATCTCCATTCCACAGACTCTAACTTTACTAAATTCACATGTTAGTATTTGAGCCACTTATGCTTAGACAAATCCAGAGCATGCTCCATGATTGTTGATTGTTTTTTATGGTGCCTCACAGGTTAAATGAGAAAAACCAATGCCATCCCAACACCTGCCTCTGGTCTTCTGTCATGCCAGGAAGCGTAGAGAGGAAGAAACTGGGCCAAAAATGACTCAAAAATAAAACAAGTCAGGGTGTGTACTAACCTCTTTGAAAGCTTATCTTCACTTCAGTGTCAACAGTCAGAATGGGAAGTGTTTTGTTGACAGCCACAGTTGCCAGCGTAGTGCCATGTTGTGAGAGAACACTTCTTCACTGGGTCACACTTCCTTGTCTTTCAGTCTTGTCTTCATGAAGAAAAGCACTTCAGAGATTCTCTGATCAGGTCCTTTGTCCCACTCTGGTGGACACCATCTCATCCTTAAGCCTCACAGAGATGGGACCTTATGTTGGGGTCAGCATAATGATCCACATATTCAGTGCTTCCTGTGGAGAGTCACCAATTACCGTCTGCTGCAACCTCTCGTGCTGTGTCAGTCTTGTTCACCAGCTTCCTTCTGTCTCAGTGCAGCTGCAAACCAACCAGTTGTTTCCTGAAATGATGCCAAAAATTGTGTAGGGGTTTTACTTCTAGCTGATGGTAAACTGAAGAATAAAACACATTGCAACTCTGTTCATATTCCAGTTTTGATCTATTTAGTGTCAGCAGGCCCTACTTCATCAAGTAACCAAGTCCCAAGCTAAATATTTTTCTCAACTGACACTTGATTTTGAGAAAGAGAGCAAATGTGTGAGGTTGAACTAAAAAGGGTTGAAGAGATGAAAGGGTTAAGGACACTTTTTCTAGATCCTTAACATCTCCTCAGAAGGAATGACAAACACTTCTCTTTGGCCAGGCCCACTTTCCTACACCTTTTTGAGGAGAAGTAATGGAGAGTGCTATTTATTACGTGTTGGGATGAAGTTAGGGAATGTTTTCCACCATTTAAAAAAAATAAAATCCAGAATTTATGGGAGTTTGAAAAGCAATTTCCTTTCAAGGTGCAAATTCCTAATTTGCCACATAAAAGTACAGGAATTAAGTGCTAAATCCTTCTTTGCCAGTGAGACCTGTGAAAGGAGGTATGAAAAAAGAGTTACTGTTAGGTTTCTATTCATGTCTCCTGAAAGCCAATGTATGCAAAAGTGCACAGAAACAGCCCTTATTTTTTTCAAAGCCTTCCTACCTTTTCTGACTGGCTTTTAAAAAATGAACCGTTGTCCAGTTTTATTTGTGTGGTGGGTTCTGATTTTGTTCTGCCTGTACTGTATCACTTTTCTCTCCTCACCATTAATCTTCCTTGAGTGTTCCCTGGGGCATCATTCTCCCTTTTCTGCATGGAAAGTTTCTATTGAAATTAATGGGCTTTCTTCTTGTGGGTGGAAGGAAGAATACACCCTTATATCAGCCCTGTTGCAAAAGAATATTATTCATTGAAAAGAAGCGTTAGTCTCACTTCTGAAAGCCCAAGATCTAGTCAGGCAGATTATAGTGGGAGATCCCAACAGGAGGTCTGGTACAGAAGCAAGAACTACTTGTCTAACATGAAAACAGGAGCCAGAATAGAAGACCTTTTTAATGTTGGAACAAAACCCCATGGAAAGTCAGTGGTTGTACTATGAACGAGTGATGAGGTGTATTGTCTCAAATGTAATTCTAGGGCAGATCCATCTGGTGGAACATGGATGGTGCAGTGGAGATATCCATAAGCAACCTCTAGAACCAGGCACGGTCTCCAAGAACAGAATGGCATCAGAGACTAATTTGATCTGCAAAGAGGTACTGCGAATTGGTCAGAGGTGCTGGGGCATGCAAATTAAGGGTATATTGTGCTGTGCATATGTATCACCTCATCTGGGACTTGGGCTTGGGAGCTTGGGCATCTTTAACACAGTTGTGCATTGCACAATGTAGATATGCTAATAAACATGTCTATGTTTGCTTAGAGGCTTAAATGGAAAAGTCTTATGTTCCTTTACTGAATAAAAAAGGGTGCTGACAACCTTCAATTGAAACTGCATAAATTCTCATAGGAAGAATAGTAGCTGCCATGTGAGGTCTTCAGACAGGCAGATGACCTTATAAAATATACTACAGTATCTAAGTTTAGCAAAACAAACACACTATATTTAAGTAGGCTATGGAAATGTAAATATGCTTCAGGACTGGCCCCAAGCAGTTGATGTTACAGTAATGTTACTGTCATGTTTTGGATAGATCATTACTGTAGATACTATAATCTGAGGCTAGGAGATAGAATTTAATATGCATGGGAGAAATATAAATAGAGGATAAAAAGCTCTCTTTCCTCAACAGTATTTTCAAGAATGAACCTCCACCTTGTGGAGGAAAAACCAAGCTTGTCTGAGAAGACATTACATGGATGTACTAGGCCACTGCAATATTTTTAATCCTTTGGGATATTTCACAAGGGAGTCCTATTAGCAAGGATGACTCTTTCCATAGTGTCTGTTTGCTTCTCATGATTCCTTGTTCCATACAGTGCTGGAAAGCATAGTAAAGGTTTGACAACCACAGTGGTGGACAAATAAGGATTTCTTGTGTGTTTACGGTTTGTGAAACCTTGATTGTTGTATAATTAACATGCCAGTTACCCTTGGATTTTCAGTTTCAGCAGCTGATGTGTTTTTAATGTTTACATTTGATTTGAGCGTCTCCAGCAAAGCTCTGCTATTCATTTGTGTGTATTTGTATTTTGGTTGAAGATTATATACATATCTATCAAGATGATTACTTTAACAGTGCTCTATCTGCTCCTTCCACCAAACCTGGAACGCTTGCTTTAAGATTAGCCTTGTCAAATTTACTTAAAGTGACCAGGCAAATACATACAACTAATTTTGTTATAGGCAAAATTAACTAATGCTCTTTTTCATGGTGAGTGCTGTAATGATTTTATATAGCAGTCAAACTATTTAAATACTAATGCTGTCTTCATGCTGTAATCACCATTCCAGTCAGATGTCATTTTTAGTAGCCTATAGGGAATTCCATCCCTTAATTGTTCTTCAATACACAAACCAAGCATTCTTTAATTGGTGTAAATTGAACAGTGTTCCAACGCAAACAAGGAGAGGACAAACTAATCAATGATTCTGTGCATGTCTATTGGAAAGCTATTGCCATTAGATCAAGTAACGAATCCTCGACTCCATTAGCTTCAGAGGAACGATGGGGGAAAAATACTGCTAATGCTGCTTTTTGTTATCAATCAGTAGTGAACAGTGTGCAGCAAATCCTACAGCAGAACTCCAGCTTTTCTTGAAAGTGCTCATAGAAATTTAAAATACGAAGATACTCTGACTTCAAGGTCTCAAGTCATATGTTTTTGATGGAGTTTTGTCTGGAAACAATATGTTTTTATCCTCTGCTGCCTCTAGTCATGTGGTCTGTTTTTATTTTCCTTTTTCAAATAATGATTCTTGAATGATAACATAACTTTTTCCAACTTGTCAGGAAATTTTGGTTGAATTTTCTGGCTCTCTCAGGCTGTGCTCTGTACATTCATATGTATTCACTACTGCAGCACAACATAAATTGGTTGGCTCTCCTGTCTTTTTTTTTTTTTAATTCAATCTGAAATAAAGGTGCTGTATTTAAGTAACAGATGAAAAATCCGTCTCATAAATGTGTCATACTCACTTTTCATTCTTGTCTCTTTTTATCAATTCTCTAAAACTGATTATTTATCACTGGAGAGGGAAGGAAAAAAAAAAGTAAAAGGCCCATTACAAACCTCTGGCCCAGATCTGCCAGTCTTACAGTTTCAGTTAGTGTGGAAAGTAAAACTCCTCTGGAAGAAAATATACTGGCTATGGCTGTTCACTTTTTAATCTATTTGTTTTTGATATAATATGCTATTTACTGCTTAAGGACCTTTCATGTTGGTTTAAACTGAAGTTTTTAAAACAAGTCTAACATAAAAAGCTCTAAGTGACATAGGCTGGGTAGAGAAATACAGAATCTTCTACAGACAGCCTTTGTTCCCCACATTACAGTAGAAAGAAGTGTAGAGCAGGATCGGTAGATAACCTGCCTTCTTAAAACAAGAGGGCCTCTAATTTTCACACATCCTAATCACAGTCACATTACTTCACTCTCTGTATCAGACCCCTCAGGGCTGGCTCCAGGTTTTGCTGTGAAGTCACATGTGCGGGGCCTGAGGCATTTTTCCACTTTACTTTTTTCTTTTTTAATCCTTTTGCCAGTTGGGATTCTCTAACTGGCTCTGTTGTCATGGGTGGCTGACTAGGGTGGTAAGGAAGAGAGCAGCGCTAAGGTAATCACTCTCAAGGTTTCATACTTGTTTCTTCTGAGAATGAGGATGCTGCAATATGTGTTTTCTGAGGAAAGGAAGCTGCTCCCTTCACCTCCTTTCCCAGACCAGTGTATGTTATTTCCAGGTAATGAATTCCTCTCTGTTTTCCTACTCTTGCTTTGCTGATTGGCTTGTGTGTAATTACCCTATTCCTGAAAAAAGTAAGGTGTCCTATCTGACTTAAGGCATCTGTCTTCTCTCTGTTACTCTTCAGTGGTAGCTGTAAAGTGATGTTGATGCCAGCAAGTGATTATGACACTAAACTGGGGATTTTGGAGCACTGAAGAGGATTTTCAAGAGTGATAAGCTACCCCTTTGCTCCTCACTCTGCTGAGAACATGTTCTGAAAGGCAGTGGGTCCTTTGGAGTCTGTGTGTGCTTCCTTGTTTCGGAGATTTGGTACCTGAAACAAAAGGATGCCCGGTGTCTGATGCCCAAGATGATGGGAGGCACTCAAAGACAGATTGCTGGGCTGCTGCAAGGTGAAGAAGGGGTACATGCTTTGAGATGACACCAAATAGTCTGTGGAGTCTGACTTCTACCTCGAAATACAAAAAAGAGACATTAGTGTACTATGACAAAGAAAAAACTTTATCAAAACAGAATGTTAGATGCTTTTCATAGAAGTTTATCAAATCAAACTTTCTTTTTGGTAGAGCTTGTTAATTACACTAATTTTAAAAAGACAGTTGTAATGCAGTTTATGTTTACATGAACAAGCCTAACTGGAGTTGACATAAGAAAAGAATGAAGCCAACTTCAAAACTACGCTTAGGATCCAGATGACACCACTGGGAGGATTTAGTGCAACAAGTTTGCCTAAGTTGGAACCTATGTTTGCAGTTGTATGCCGAAGGTGGTTTAGGCTATGAGAAAAGGCTAAGATTTGTCATCTGATATTAATGAAAAACAAAGCAAGACATTTTTATTTTGATTTGTTTTTCAAAAAAAAGTCAACCCCAGATTGTTGGGAAAGCTTCAGTAGAATAATTTCTTAATCACCTTCATGTTCTTAGGCATATCTAACCTTCAAAGTCCATATTAAAACTCCCTCCTGATTTCTTTGGGATTATGCTCTTCAGAATGGATGACAGGAGGAACAAATACTCATCAGGCCTGAGCCGTTGCCTGGCAATCCCAGGGGAAATGCCCCTCTGATCCCCATAAGGCAATCCTCAATCACCATTTTACAGGATAAGGAAAATCCCTCCATTCCCAAGGATGACAGAAGGAGAGAAAGACAGACTGTGTGAGGTGGGATGTGCTTCTCCCTGTTTGAGACAAAGAGAGAATGCTAGCACACGAGTAGCCAAGGGAAGGGAAACCAGAAGAAGGCTTTTGTAAAGCAGCTATGATATTTAGTGCAGTCACTTCAGTGTAAACAGATACAAATGAACTAATAGAATAACATGAAATGTCCTAATTTTAGAGTGACAATATTTCAAAATTCCTTCTACCTTTTTACCTACTTGAACACTTACACAGGTGACTCCAGAGATCATTCTGATTTGAAAGACTTATGTTTTAAATAATATGAGACATTTGTTACTTTTTTTAAATTTTAGAGTGAAGGTAATGTTATTTTTTTTTTCATCAAATGTATAGATGCTACCTGGGAAAAATAATCTTTTTGACTCAAACTTGCATTATACCAGTTGTGTTCTATGTGTCCTGGATTGCTATTATATCAAATTGATATTAACATTAGGACAGAAACTGAGATTGCTTTGTCTGGTAGTTCTTTGCTTAGTCACAGTCATTGTGATTCTGATTCTAAAAGCTGTTGAATATACTCTAGCTTTAATGATCAAGTTCTGGTATATTGATTTCCTTTATTTTATAGTATTTAATGCCAACTTATCCATCACTGAATTTTTTTTTTTTTTTTTTTTTTTTAATGAGCTCAACTGTGGTCATGCAGACCATTCTGTCTGTCCAGTTTCAGCAGAAAAACCCACTGCAATTGCTCTCATTCATCATGGTAGCTGTGCTGAGCATTCATAGGATACTTCTTTCCCTAAAATTAATCTGAAAGTTTATTTATAATACCATAAAAGCAGGAGTTCTGTCAGCTTCTTAAAATCAATTAAAAATATTAATGTAATATCTGCTAAGGGATTGCTTTCAACTAAAAACAATATTTACATTATTTTGGAAAGTAATTTGTGCAGTCTATTCTCAAAAGTCTTCAGTGAGGGGGACTCCAGACCCTCTAGACTCTCCATAGACAATCCCTTCTACAGTTTCAGTGTCTTCACTGTGAGAAAATTTTCACCAACATTTGACCTGACTCTCCTTTGTTTCAGTGTAGGACTGTAACCCTCTGTCATTTGGCTGTAGTCCTGAAATACAAACTCTTCCCTGCCTCTTTGCAGAAGGCTTTTAAACTTTGAAGGCTTTGGTTTTTATGTCCACTCATTTTCTTCCCCAGATGAAATCACCCCTGTTCAGATTTTCTTGCAGGTGACATTTCCCAAACTTCTGATCATTCCCATTCCTCTCCTTTGGACAGTTTTAAAGGCAGCTGTATCTTTTTTGAAAAGTGATGCTTTAATGGGGGTCCATGCCAGTGTACAGCTGAACAGCGTGAGCACTGCCTTATCTTACAAGAAAGCTTCTGTCTGCACAGCTCCCAACAGCTCAACCCTCTCATATCCAGTTTTATTTCTGATTTTATTTCCCACAGCTCTGAGGAGAAAGAGAAAGATTCTCCCTCACTCAAAAATCAAGCTTCAGCCTTGTGTTGCCTGCTCCTGCCTAGTGAAACCTTCAAAGTTCTTCAGATGCTGCTTAAGATGGAAAGAAGGTCCTGTATGTAATCCTTCAGAGGAGATTGGAAACCAAGATTTTTCTGTTTAGGTGAGACACATACTTTTTACCCCATGCAGCTCTCCTTTTGTTTTCCTTTCAAAATGAAAATCTGATAAAAATACAAGGTTTAGTTTTATCTTTTTTTCTTGCTTTCTTTTCTTACATAATTATTTACATTATTAAAGTGAATATGATGTAAAAGTACCATTTCGCACTAAAAAAACCAGAAAAAACAAACCTTGTCATTTTTTTTTTTTCTTTTTTAATAGTTATTTTTTCCAAAGTGGTTTGCATAGTTAAGTATGAAAAAACCAGTTTTTCATCTTTGGGTCATCAAAAATTTTGTAAAAAACCCTCACCCAATTCTTGAGTGGTTGCTCTCCTTTTTGACCTGAAACAATTAAGCAAATAAATGTTTAGTACATTCTAATGTAATTCTTTCACCTATGTAAATTCATTCAGATTTTACGTCATGATAGCTGAGTGGATTTGTTTACATCTGCATATTTTGTTATTTTCTAAAAAATTGCATGATTTTAATCTCAGAAAACTTAGGGGCTTCACTCCCTTAAAGTCAACAGAAAACTCCCTTGAGCTTCTCTTGGGAAGGGCTGAGCCTTTAATCTGTGTTTGTTTAATAACAAAGACCCTGAGATAGGTTGGTTGATAGGTTTCTTTCAGCCACGCAGCAATATTAAGCACGGGTGTTTTCCTGATATGCCGTGGTTTCTCAGACTGCTTCAGCTGGTACTAATGACTTTGCTATGATGATCTGCTCTTGACCCTCTGGCTTGTCTTTCTGTTCCTATTTCATGAAGGTAGATAAATATTTTGCAGCAGAAGAAGTGTGAATATATGTATATATATTTTAAATTAGTGGCTCATCATTACTCTGTTGTTTTCTTACTCCATTAAATTCCATCCCACATGATCATTTCTGAACAAACATTTGCTGTCAATATTTGCTGAAAAAGTCCAAATCAACCTAGTAAATAAAGCATTAGAAAACATAATTTTGTTTCTTCACTTGGTTAAATCCATTTAAGACTTTAACACAAGTAGAAACCAAAGACAAAGGGAATTTCTTAAAACATGAAGGCCTGTAGCACATTTGCATTTTGAAATTAATTGCTGACCTAATTATTTGTCAGTAGTAGGATAAGTTAATCAAATATAACTTACAGTAAAGCTTCTAAACACCCACAGGATTTTCTCCCCCAGAGTAAATTGTCATAGTGGTCCAGTTTGACAATCCATTCTCACTGTCATCTTGTGACCAAAGGAAGACTATCTGTGAAATGGTACCATATGGAGACACAAGAGAGAATGAAATACTTAGATCTCCTGTACAAAGGCATGATAAGTTAACAGTCACCAGAGGAAGTCAGGAACGATGAAGCTTTGAAAAAAGAAATACTCTGCCTTTCAAATCCATTTAGATTTATTTTTATAATCTTTCCAGTTTGGACTAAAATACTCAGATATTAAATATGCATATAAAATAGAAATCAAACGTATTGTGTGATGTTTCATTTCTAGTGTATCTGTGGATCTGCATTTCACGCTTAGCACTAGTTTGATGGAAAGGCTGGTATTTATAGGCAAGACTAGGACCTTTCCCTCTTCATCTTACAGAAACTGACTGTGTTTTCCCCAAATAATATGTCGCAACCAACCACTTAATGACCTGAGGCTAAGGGTGCAGAATTTTATTTCAAAACGCACTTGGAAACAAAATCTGATGAAAAGATCAGGTAATGTGACCAATGCATTATTTTCAAAAGGCATATCTAGGCATTTGAGTTAGAAATACCTCATCAGTAATAATGTGAACTACTTCATCGCTTCTGTTATTACAGTACTGCCTCTCTCCTGTCTGCTGGCAATGGCAACCCACAGTAAAGGATGTTTTTCTGATCATTTTGCACTCATTAAATACAGCTGTCACAATAGTGGATGCGAGAATGCATACAAAACTTTTATGCCACGTCAAAATAAAGCAGAAACATTTTAAAAAGATCTGAAACCTTTGAAGCCTTTTCTTGAGAAATATTGAAATATTGCTTTTTGTTGTTGTTGTTTGCGACAATTGAAAATGTTCCACAGCGACACACATTAAAACTTACTGCAGAACAAAACACCATCCATCAAAATTAAAGGAATAGGAAAAAAACTTGAGAAAAAATAAAAACAACTCAAATCTCTCTGAAGCACAAAGTGTTTGGTTTCTGAGAGTCTGAAGCTCTGGTTCATCACCTGATTTCTGGGTCTGAATGTGCATTGAGTTTCAAAATCTCAAGGGAGGTGACATTTATTTCTGGACTATGGATGAAATCTGTCCCATAAAGCCTCCAGCTGAGTGAAAATATTTTCCTCAAGTTTGTTGTTCTGAGAGCCATCTCCCTTTCAGGCTAAGAAGCAGTAAATTCTACAGTTGTTTGACATTATTGCTGTAAAAAACTATTTATAAATTTAAAAGGGCAGGGTGAATGATCCCAGAGCCATTCTGTGATTGGTGTGAACAGAGAATCACTTATGAGTAGCATTAGTTAATATTCTTATTTGTATGCAAGTGTGTTGTGAAATACTGCAGCAACCAAGGTGACCTGTTGAAGACTTCGGTCACCCTGAGCTGGAAGAAAACAGTAATTTGCACCTGTCTTGCACCTCCCCATTTCAGAATTGCATGATCACAAAAGAAAAAAAAAAGTGGTTGACTTTGAAGCACCTCCTTGAGTTGATGACTACTGAGAAGCAGAGCCCTCGAGCAAAGATACAGATTTTCAAAGATACAGAATTTTCAAATAACACCCACCTTGTGGGTAAAATAGCTACTCACAAGAACAAACTCACGATATTCTGGATGCCTGATCCTAAACTTTAATCAAGAGACTTCTTCAAAGATTGGACAACACAGGTATAAATAAATGACTTTTTATTTGCAATTACTCACTTTAAAAAAATGGCGTTGACTCCATTTCTTTGTTGTTAAGTCCTACCTTCTGCCTCTCCTGAACATATGGGGTTAATTATGTGATTTGCATGTTGTGGACTTTCCATTCCCTTTTAATTTTAAATTTGCAGCTTTTGCGTGTACAAACAATGACGGGAAAAAATGTGCAAGTGCATGTGCACATATACATGTGTGTGTGTGTGTCTAAACACACCTTTATCATGTGCCTGAAAAGTGCTTCACATTTACAATCCTATCAGCAGTAGGATGCATGGAAAGGAGGCCCTTGAAAGCAGACCCAGGCTGTCTCATTGCCCTTCAAAGTGCAAGCATGTGATGGGCAGTGGGAGACAACACCTGTGTGCTTGGCACCCATGCAGTGGAAGCTGCTTTCATTATGGGAAGCTAAGTATGTCTCCATGAAATATGGTGACGCAATTGTTGTGTGGAGATACACTCAGCTGTCTCGCTGTCTCCCTCTTCCTCTCTCTCCCTTCCCTGTCTCTCTGACTTGCTTCTTCCTGATGCACCACATTCCTGTTCCCTTTACTTCTCTTTCTGAATACCTGTGTATTGTCCTTTACCTTTGTTGAGGGTGTCTTCCCTGAGATGAAAAAAAAGAAAAATTGTGTCCCTGGCTTTGGGAAAAGGAAAAAGACAGCACAAATCTTACTCCAAGAGCAAATTCACCTAAAGAAGCAGTTTTTGTTAATGGGCATAGTGAAGGCATGACAAGAATTTGTGGGTGAGAATATTAACACTGGGAAGAGCATTGCTGAGCTCTTGTTTACCATTACTGCTTGCCATCAACATTCCTTGCTCGTCCAGTCCCAGGCTCAGTTCATCTGAGGTCCCAGCTACTGTCTACTTCCTGGGTTTCAGAAAACTTTTGTAGGCAATGCCAGACTCCATAAATCTGAATCTCAGGGCACTAATCCCAGTTACAGCTGTAGGGTCAAGCCACTTTAGAACTTCAGTGGATGGCAATAAATCACAGTGCTGTGACCAGTGGGGGGAAATACAGCCTGAAGAATATGTAGGTTTTGGATGAGTATGAACAGAAAGTAGAGTAAAGATGAAGAATTTGACATGCCCTATAGAGAAGAAAGGAGTGAGAGAGAATTCAGTTAAAGGGTACAAGTAGTGGAAGCGACAACTATGAGAAAGAGAGGAAATAATGCAGTAGAGGGAAGGACAGTGCATGAAGTAGGAAAAACCTTTTGGGGAAAGTTGAGACAAAGGGGAGATAAAAAGCACTCGAAACATCCACAAGCGACATATTGCATGCAGCCACACCTTTCCACAAGCCCACAGAGTTTGCCTCCTCTCTCAGCATCAGAGCCCTCCTGCTGGCCTTGGGCCAGCCAAGACACCCCACTAGCCGCTCCTGGTCTTCCCTTCTGGGACCTGTGTTCCTCACTGCTGCCATCCCATACCAGGTCAATACACTCTAGTGCTTGGCCAACTTCTCTCTTAGGGCTTCTGAAAATAATTTTCAGACTGGACTGTAATCTTGAAATCTGCCTGACAGGGCATGGTATCATCCCAGCTCTATTTTAAAGGTCAAGTCCTGTAGGTTTTGCTTGGTTTTGACTCATTCAGACTTTCCAGTGACCTAAAAAATGCCATTGACCTAGATAAGGGAGGGCAGAACTGGGGCCATAGTCAAATTTCCAGTATAAAAAGTGTCTTCATTTTCAGATGGCTTCACTGTACTTGACATAAGGTTTCACTGTTCTATTTCTCTTCCTGAATACATGGAAAGATCTGTACATCAAATGCATAAAAGATTTGACTTTTAATTCCTACCATGTATTTTGGTAAGAGGAATTAAATGTCAAAACACAAAAGCAATTATACACTTAATGGTAAAAAACATATAATCAAGTCATTTTTTTTATTTTCAAATGGCGGAGATCAAAATAAAAGGGCAAGAGGGTCTTACTTTGACATTATATGAGATGTAAAGGCACATTTATATCCTTTTGTACCTTTTACAAAATGAATATGCCTGTAATCATACCCATTCATTTTGAAAAGGAGATTGTGTTTTAGATCTATAACATATTTGCGAGGGTGTTGAGGAAGCGTCTAAGTAAAATGTGCCATAGGAAATCAACTCTGGGGAAATGCAGTTATTCTTCACGATGATATACAACTATTTTGGCATAACACTTGGGGTGAAACAAAGCCTGCTGGTACAGGACAGTCATTGCTGCATATTTAACCAACCGTCACTATAGCAAGTCAGGGAAATTTTTCTATCTCAAGAAGTCTCAAATTGCTGGAGGCTGGGACAGTGATCTAGAGCACTCTGCTATGAGGTTACCGGCCTCTTCTCTTCAGTAGCCGCCTGCTGATGGCCACTGTTTGGTTAAGACATGGGCCTTCTTTTAGATCTGCCTTTCTCAGGGCAATTTTTGTGTCCCTTTCCTCTATGTACCTATGTAACTATGAGAAAGAGAGGGAATAATGCACTAGAGGGAAGGACAGCTCAGTGGCTTTGGTATGAACTAGATGAAAGCCCCAAAAGCACAAATCTGAAAAGACAATTTACAATGCCACAGAAACAAAATTGAAGCTTAATTACCTATCAGACCACTGTTTTGTTATCCTAAAAGGGAAATATTTCTTTGGAGTGTGGCGATTTCCTGTTTCTGTAGATGGCACTCTGCTTAAAGCTTATCCAGGTAACCAAATTACAGGACCAAAAGTCCAAGAGCAAAAGTAGGTTGTTTATTATGGAGCTGGGCCAACTGGAGTTCTATTCTAATTTGAGCTCTAATTCCTGACTTCTAAAATTCATTTGGTTTAAATATTTGCATGTTTTCTTGATGCCTCTTGTATAAATGTATCATAAAGATTAAAAACCTGATCCCAACGAAAACAAGGTAAAAATAATAATTTGGGGAAGTATGAAAACACTGGTCAATTCACCTGGAGATCTGCTGCTTCTTTAGGCCAATTCATGTGTGTAGAGGTCTTAGAAACCCCAAAGATTTTAAGAGAATACTTGTATGTATATTTTATATCTAAGAAATGGTAGAACATCTA
Organism: Myiozetetes cayanensis; assembly: GCF_022539395.1. Taxonomy (NCBI): domain Eukaryota; kingdom Metazoa; phylum Chordata; class Aves; order Passeriformes; family Tyrannidae; genus Myiozetetes; species Myiozetetes cayanensis. The sequence continues at coordinate 88,471,137 of NW_026087742.1, read as the reverse complement.
TTTAGTGTGCCAAAGCATTATTGTATATCTATATTTAGCTTTCACTTTTAGTGGGTGTTATCTGCTAATGTATATTTTGGGGAGTTTGAAAATCTAATGTTAAACTGTGGTATTTCTCTAAAGAATGGGCTTTTGATAAAAAAAGAGGCAAAAAATCCCTCAACCTGCTAAATGGTACTTACTGAGAAATAAGATTGTCTCTTTCAAGAAGTAGAAGCCATCAAACTTTTAAATCCTACTTGCACGCTTGCAATTTTAAAGGGAAAAAAAGGATCAAAAAAATCACTTTTTTGAAAAAAGTAAATTTCTCTCGAATTTGGAGAAACGAGTTCCATCATGTTGCATTTCCCCACAGAGAGAATGCAATGACTGGCGTAGGAAGTTCACTGAAAACAAATTTTTTGATGGACATTTTCTGTCACCCTTTGCCATTACAGCATACATTTTCCTGTCACATAATATACGGTAATTATATGGATTTTCCTCTTTCCAAATCAGAGGAATGTTTCCTTACTTGAATGGAGGGGCCGCAGACTACTAGTCAACCTAAAAATCCTGTTAGCATTACATCTCAGCATAAATAAAGAATTTGGATCAGTGCCTTGTTAGATCACCGCTATTTCTAGCTCACTGAGTAAAAAGAGCATTTTTTGCAGCCTAGTTTGATAAGTAAAAGGTGTCTTTCTCACCTGCGTGCACTCTGAATTGTCACTCTCCTTCTTTGTTCCTTTGCACGCGGATGTTGTCAGCTCCTGAGTCACAGAACCACTTGCAGGAATGGCTCGGGAGAGTTTTGGAAGAAAGGAAAGGGAAAAAAGGAGCCGCATTTTTATTTAACAGGAGTAGGAGAACATAAAGAAAAGAAAGGTGTTCTCAAGAATGTAGCCTGCAGCCTTGTCAGGTAGCATTTCTTCTGATGGTTTTTTTCTCTCCCCTTTCCCACCCCAAGATATCTCTTCATCATTTTTTTAAACATCTCTTCTGGGACAGAGACATGAAAGTGAATTGTGGGTCAAAGGCAAGAATTAGGGGTTGCCAGGGCTGCTTTCTGATGGCTTTACTTTATCTTTGTGTCCAAGCTTTTGCCAGTTAGCAGGTACTGTGGGTTATCCATTCCAGTCACATCATTTTCTGCTTGATGACAAGCATCACACCTTCATCCATCACATTTACATTTCAAACTGCCACACTGCTCTATTGATTAATTATTTAGCAGCTCTTGGCCACTTGTGAGTGTTCCTGTGCTCACGTTTCACAGAGAAGGTCCATTCTTTTTATTTATGCGCAGTTTTGTAAGGCAAAAAATAAAATAAAAAAAAAGAAAGTAAAGCCTTTGACATACACACATCCCCATAACCTGTGTGTGCATGCCTGTATATACGAAAACATGTGTGTATATTTACGTGTGTGTGTGCGCTTACGCTGCTACAATTAGGTGCATACAGGGAACAGAAGCAGGTAATCTGATCAATAAGCACATGCTCACACTGATAATAGATTTCTGAGTTTTCAGAGCAGTGAGCAGCAGATCAATGAGACCTTGCAGGTGTGCTGGAGCCAGGAATTGCATCAGCTACATCACACTCCCTACAGACCAGTAGGGAATACAGACATTGTCCTCTGGGCTTTGTCACTTTGAGCAAAAACAGGTGAAGGGTTTTTGCAAGGGCCTACTGATAGCTGTCTTTCTTCTACATCACAGTCAGGAAAGGGCAGCCTCTGAACAGGACAGGAGGTCTTGTTCAGCCTAGGGTTCATCTTACCCCAGCAAATCACTCCCTCTGTTTTTTGCCCAGTTCTCCTTTGGTGGAATGCAGAAGGAGGATCTAATGTTATAGTCCTTTTGCTTGCTTGATTTTATCTGAGATAAAAATCCATCGTAAGAATAAAATCTCTCTGCTTTAACTATAAATGAAAATCTAGGTTAGCTCAGAAATCTTGGTTTGGAAGAGTGATGTTTAGTCTTGCTTCTGATCCCTGGGGCACTCCTGGGCACTCTGCTTTGGCTATTTTTTCTGACCCACCACCAATTCCCAACCAGCAATTCCCACGAGAGCAATCTGTAATGCTTTGGTGTCCCACGTTGTGGTATGCTCCAGACTACCCCCCTGATATTCCTTAACTGCTTGTCCAAAGGGACACGTTTCTAGAAGGAATATCTGTAAGAAGAAAGCAAGGTGAAGTATTCCATGATAGGAAATGTTTTCAGGAAAGTCTTTGGAAAAATCTGATGTTTGTGACATCACACTCTTCTGTTGGAGCAGAAAATGATGTAATCTTGAATTCTAGAATAAATGTAATATTTGGATCTGCTTTAATAATTTCTTCTGTTTTCATTTTTTACAAGTTTATTATGGATATAACCTAACAAATGTAAACAGAATGATTCTTTTCCTGTTCTTAATTTTCAATAATTTTTGACTTATGCAAAGTGTTAGGCAATGTGTTAGGCTAGGCTTGGTCAACATATTTCTGTCAAAATTACTTGGTTTATTATAAAGTACATTGGGAACTTGGATCAGGTAAATGAGTACACTATTTATATTTGCAGTAAAACATTACACCATTCAGACAATAAAACAAAACCATCTGCTTGGTCTATTAGTGTTGGTAGTACACTATTTAGCACACACAGAATAATGGATTGGGTCCTTTCTATCAAGAGTATTGAAATAAAAAGTGAAGTTCTGACTTGTGATGGAGGATTTGGTTATTTGGTCAAATATAATAACCACCTCTGGCTGCAGTTAAAGGAAATATTTAATGTTTGATTTTTGCTATTACTTCACCTCTATTTTTCTTCTCTTCCTGCCCCATTTAGTCCCTTTCTGTCTTTTTTTTTAACAATATTGTAAAGCGCAAAAATGAAGGACAGAATGTGAATCTTTAACTTATATAACAGAATGGTTTCTGTCACGTGAGTAAATTCAACAAGAAAGTGACAATACTAGTACTATGGCAACACTTGATAAGATCAAGAACATTATCATCTAGGTCTCTCTGTAGTACTGTTCCACTGTATAGATTCAAAATCAGAAGAACACCAAATGAAGCTCCCTCTCTAAGATTGTCATCATATAGTGCCTGAGAATATACTGACATCCCTTTTAATTTTTTCCCTTTATTTCTTTGAAAAAACCATTCTTTGTAGGATTACAGTGTATCTCTTATACACCTATTCACTCATCGACCCTAAAACTAGGAGCTGATACAGTGTCACAGATGATACGGCTGCAAAGCTCTTCACACTTCTCTTGTTTTTTGCTTGCTTCATCTCTCCACGTTCACAGTTAATAGGCTTGCTCTATATAAAAAAAATAAATACAGTAATTGGTTTGCCATAGGTGTGTTTAATTTGTATTGTCACAAATAAAAAGGAAAAATAGCACTTCATCTTTTTTTGGTTTAATGAGATCAGAAAAGTATTTTCGTAATTGAAAACAAATATTCTTTTAAATAAGGTCTTCTATTAGGAAGTGAGAACAATATAAAACAGACACCTTCCAGTGAACTCTTCTGTAAAATGGCAAACTTGATAATAAACAAAACCAATTAGATTATGAGTGGACTCCTTACTTTACATAGATTAAAATATATAAACATAAAATTCAGAATATTTGACAGGATTACACAGGCTCTAATTCTAAGTTATGCCATTTCTGACTGCATAAATACTACCCAGCACATCCTGTTACTGCCACTAATGAGAAAGATCCCAAGAAATTATGAGAGACAAAAGGTTGTTCTTCATATTATCTAAGGATACAATATTACTTTACCATTTTGTGAAGGAGTAAATATTCAGCTATTGCTGAGAAGGTGGTCAGTTGTATCGTCAAAATTAGCTGATTTCCACTTGGTGACTACAGTTCATTAAAGATGAACATCCACATCTTGTTGTCAATCCTTTTCTGCAAAATAATTATTGTTAATCAATTTTGATATAAAGGTCAGAGAAGAAGAATGCTATGTCTTCTGCCAAAGCCTGGTCATTCAGTCAACACAGAGAGTCAGTACAGTATTTTCCAGAGGAATTAAAAAGACAGACAAATAAACAACCAACCAAACAACAAAATGGCAAGTCATAGATCAAGCTAACAGTGCTGTCTGTGGAGAACAGTGTTCTTGCCTGACTTCCCAGCCAATGGAAAACTTCATCTTACTTCATTAGCCAAGCAGGACTCATGTCTGCCTTTCCAGTGCACCCAGCAGTCCAAGAAACATAGCACTGGTTCCATCTGTTATGATAATAACAGATTAACAACTACTCTTTCCAGCCATGGAACCCTATTTATCAGGTGGTCACCTGTAGCAGCGAATCCCATAGGTTGACCACATGCAACACAACTAATTTCTTTCTAAATTTTCCTCTAAATTTAGTTTATCATACCATTTAATGTCACTGACTGCCCTCTTGTTCATAGGTAATGTGACAGGAAAAAAAGAAGGTCATGACTCATGGTTTAATTAATCACACCTAATTAATCACACCTTCAGGAGCCTCAAGTAGGTACAATACTGAGAAACAGATTTTCTTGCTGTGCCTTTTACATGTAATATTGACAGAAAAAAGGGAAAGTGCTCCTGTTGCTCTGGGGTGTAACTCTCAGCCATTGCTTTGCTGGAGAATCACCACAGGATTGAAAGGAGGAGAAATTCTTGGTAAGCAAAGACCTCACAGGACTGCAATTTCTAGTGCATTCCTGCCCTTCCTATAGAAAGGCTTGAAAAACGTGCAGAAGTCATTGATCCATAGGTGCAAAAACCCAGTTGTTTGAATATCTTCTGCATTAACATTAATCTGGCTAAAATGGATAAACAAAAACATGCCTTAGCTTGTGGGATGAGCCCCTCCTAGGTAACTGGGTTCTGTACCTGCTCAGCAGGAAAAAAAAAAATTATGATGTGTCTCTTGTTTTATTCCAGACTAATAAACCTTACATTGTTTCCTAAAATATTGCATACTTCCAACAGAGAGGGAGCACTTTGATTCAGAGCATTGTGTCTAAGGGGTGCCAGTGCAAGGTGGCAGTGACAAGGCTGACTGTTCTGGGGCTGCAGAGAGAACTGATCTGGAGTGTCCTCGTACATGAAGCATTGCCTGAACCATTACTAGACTGTTAGATAAAAAATTAGTTGGCAGCACGACTGCTGTGACTGTGATAATGATGCAAAAGACAAGAATGGGGTTATTGATTTATTTGAATTGAATATTGTTAGTGCCAGCTTGAGGAGAGGACTCCAGGCACCAAACTGGCTAGGGGCACTTTGATGAAAAGGGTTATGATTACAGATACATGCTGGAGCTGGAGCATGGACCTTGTGCTTTCTATGTCCATCTGTTTTGCTTCTCACTCTGAGATTTCTGCCTTTCTCTACACAGTGTTCAAAAGACAACAAACACCAGGGTCTGCAGTCACTTTTGCAAGCTGGTGCTTAAAAATGATGTGCAGTGCTGTGCCTAGACCTCCAGGGAGCTGGCCATTAGGCTCGCCTTCAATAACCCCCTCTGGGGACAAAGAGAGACTGGTACCATGGTTAGAAAGGGTGCAAGGTACATGAATGCAATTTCCACTTCCCTCTGGTTTGTGTATCTCTAGGAAACAAGAGCTCTTGAAAGGAGGAAAGTACTCGAGACCCTACTGAACTCTAGATGTCATTGCTTTGACTTGATGAGAAGGGCGACATCCTGTAGTCCAGTATTCTGGTGGCATTTGAGACCTGTTTCCTCCTCAGCTAGAACTGAGACCAAGCTGCGAGCCAAATTTCACACTCTATACAGTGATCCAGTAACATAGTGACTTGATGTTTGGTGTTTATCTTCATTTGGTAGTGCAGTGGAAAATGTTTCGTACTTAACTTCACATAAATGACACAGGCACAGCTTCATGAAAAATCCTACAGGAGCAGTAGCAACTGCATACAGCTTTTAGGCTAAGGATTAGCTGCATTTAAAAAGGCTGTCCTTGCTAAACTGAGTACTGATTGCAATACCTTTTTGTCTCTTTTTTACCCCAATCAATAGTTTTTAGGGTTCAAAATAATCAGAGTACAATAATTCCTCCACGGGAACAGTCATGCAGTGATGAATTACATATTCCAACCTGCATAGTGTGAAAGAATAAAGGCAAATTTTGAACAAAACTTGCTATACTGAGGCAAAATTTATTTCTCTGCAAATGACAGGTATGTGTCTTTGCTGCTTTGCAAAGTTTAATACTTAATGGGAATAAGCTTTGGTAACACAACAGACTTAAAAAACCTGACAAAGCAATCGAAAACTCAGCGATATGTGTCCTGCGTGTGCCTTTAAATACTATTAAAATTGAATTTGACTAGACTTGCTCAAATCAGACCTGTTATCAACAACACATTGTCTCAGGAGACCAACATTTGTCCAGTTAGGGCTTCCTTCATTAATCGTCCAGCATCAAGCAAGCCAAATCCAAATCTGTGGAGAAAAAGCAATTAGATATTTTAAGCAGTGATAAGAACACCACAAATAATCAATTTCTATGGCATTAGCAGCTACCTAGCCCAGAAAAAGTCTATAAAAGCTAGAATTTATTGCAGAACACCAGACAGCTTACAGAGCATTGATTCTTAGTAGTATGCATAGATTGCTGGATTTAAAGAGAAATCCCTAATGGTTCTTACCTTTAATTTTTTTCCTTTTAAAGGGAAAACAAGGATAAGGTGTTCATAAGGCCAAACTGCAGCAAACCAAATGTTTAACAGCTGCTAAACAGAATTTGTTTACCTTTCAGGAGAACAGAATACTACCATACTGTTTGATGGCAATTATATGCAATCTAATGCATAAACTTCAAAAGTGATGAGACACTAAGTACAATCATAGTATTCTATGGTTAGAAAAATATATTAATTGTGCTTTTTTAAGGAAAAATATTTATTGCACCTGAGAAGCCAACAGACTAGAAATCATTTTTACATTTGTTCTGCTTGTGAATCTTAGGCTTGAAAGCCTTCTATTCCTCCATAGTGATCTCATACTGGAATATTTTAATCTGCATTAACCTTTGTGATTTGTAACTACTTATAAAAGCAAAACAAAAGGCAGTGCAAAACCTAGCTGACAAACCATTATTGTCTACAGCAGACAACAAAGTTTTGAAATATATTTACTCTTAATATTCCCGAAAGACAATTTCTGTATGGAGATGTTATAACGGATCTTTAAATGTGAACCAAAACATACCCAAACTCAGGTTTAGGCCAACAGGCTGAGAAATCAAAAGGGACTTTGGCGATCATCTCATCTGACCTCCCGTATATGAACACTAGAATCTTTCCCCAGAAGCTGGATTAAATAAATGTCTTTCAGAAAATTGTCTAATCTTCTAAAATCTCATTTTAAAGACTCCAAGATGTAGTGAGTCCACCTCTTCCCTGGGTAGGCTCTTCCAGTCTTTAATTACCCTTACTGCTAGGAAACGGTGTCTTATTTCAAGGTTGAATTTGTCTAACTTAGGATTCAAATACTGAAAATGCAGAGTGTTTGAGAGAGAGCAAATATAAGTGACATGATACACTTTATACTAATCCTAAATCAAAAGATTATGGAAATATAGAAAACATGACAACTAAAGCTCTATTTTGGCAAACATTTATGCAAGGGGGTATCTGTCTGCATAGGAAATGATTTTCTTTCAATTTTGCAAGCTTACACACATGTAAAGTTACACCAGGGTTTCAAATACAAATCAAAAAGAGGCATCTGGAGTGACTTTTGCTGCAAAAAATATTAGGCATTAATTAATAAATACAACTTCACTCTGTCCTCGTTCTAAGCAGCCTTTTCATCTGCTTATAACTACTAGAAGAAAAAGTGAGAAAACTTCCCATTGCAGAAATCTGATTTGCTGCTGTAGGGGTATGACTGCTGAAATCCAAACACAAACCAAGAGGGGAGAGAGGAAAAAAAAAAAAAGAGAGGGGAGTTGTCAAGATAATTAAAACTTTGCAACAATTCAGTAGTGGTGCTGATAAAAACAGCACTGCTGGCTGAATGCAAATAAGATGGTAAAGGCCCTGTTTGGATTATGGTAATTACTCAGTCTGAAGTTAGCTCCAGCTACACACACATATGAGCACACGCATACACACACAGCAGTGGAGTGGAACCTGACAACCATACTTGGCATGCGATCATAAAATTCCCTGGCACGCTCTCAGGATGCCATGTGGAGCTATTTGTACAGTTAGGTACAGGACTCTGCAGCGCAGGAAATACCAGCGGAAGCACGGCTGACCCGCCTGGCCTTCAGCAAGAGCCTGCCCCCCCTCCTTATCGCTGGCCCGGATTCAAAAGTGATCTCTGGAGAAGGCAAATCAATCGAACACATGTTTGGTCTAAAAATGTCATTTTGGAATATGTTAAGATATTTCCTTACATTAGACCATTTTGTTTGCCCCAAAGATTTGTCAAGTGCAATTGAATGCATACACATCACAACGCATGCCAGTGCCAGAACAAAATAATTTCAATGTGTCCTTTAGTACTCCGATAAAATGCAGGCAGTCGGTGTTGAAAGGAGATGCCCTGTGAAAGTCATGTGTGCACTTGCATTCTGCATTTCTTCCAGGAACTTGTTTCTTTAAAATTTGGGATCCATCCAAATGAGCAGATTTTGTGTAAGAATGAGGAAGAGGACCAGCTCAACCTCTACTCTTGCCTTCTAGACGGAGGAGTTGAGGCAGGCTAATTTATGTGATGAAAAAATCATTAAAGAAATTACAATTTCCAGCTCTGATTCCTAAATAATAAAGCCTTTATGAGGAAAATATCAATACAAATAACCCTATTAATCTGTTGATTCAACTTTGAACCAGTTCTGATATATGACAAAGATATGTTTCTTCAACAGTTTTCACAAGTTAATATTAAATTATATTGGCACACACATCATTTTTACTACTAAGTTCTTTGATTTGCTCAGACCCTTCACAGTCTCTGCAGCTGTGTGTTTTATGACCTACCCATCACAGGAGAAACTCCCATTAGCACCAGCACACAGCAGAGGAGATGTGAACTTTGCAGTCAGCCTTCCCATCCTCGCTCTGTTTTCGGTTAGTGCTGAAAAGGCTGTTTCGAGCAGATCAGAATAGTCACAGCCCAATCTCTGCATCTGAAAGCGCACCCATACTGTGAAGGGCAAGCTTCCCTGCCTGGCATGTTCAAAGTCTGCAGAGACTATATCAAATCCAGATTTATACATGACTGCAGATGTCAAGATGCAGTCCTCTGACCAATAGACTCCTGAGGGAAGGCACCCACACCTCCCCCTTCTCTCCCCTTCTCACCACCTTCACCCCCACACCCTTTTTCTCTCTCTCTGCATCGACCCGGTATGGTTGCTATAACACACACACACACACAGAGTGTATCAGCCTTAAAAGGCTGCAAGTTGTTTGGGTTGATGTACTTCAGCTGAGACACAAATTAGGTCTGGTTTGATTTGCTGTGGGATCCTTTGCTGGTGCATCTTTCTTCTTTTTCCAAAAAATGCTGCTGATAGGACAAAAATCAAAGTTATGTGATGTCTCGACTGAAATTATCTCAGGGAGGTTTGCACCATGTTTTCTCTGAGATTTTTATCTTTAAGGAAGGGAAAAAAAAAGTGGAACATTAAAAACTGCCAAGCTCCAACTCTTACTAATTACCTGAAAGTATTAAACTAAGACTTGTGATTGTACAACAGAGGATAACAATTGGTTGCAGATACTTAATTTCAGCTTTTGATGGGGTTATCATGAAAAGGGTGGTCAATACAAATTACACACGATCTTAATATCACCCTTTCCACTTTCCTGTATTTTGCACATATTTAATCACCTGTGGTTGCCTTTGACAAGATGCAAAAGTTGGGCTGTGATCCTAAAGCAATCAGGAATATTAAGCAGTTCAGAAATGGCACAGCACTACTTTGCCATAAAAAAAGAACATTTATGAAGGATATAATAATGTATTATAGAGGGAAAAAATCTATAAAAATTGCTAGATGTAAAAGGGAGTCTGATGAAAATGCACATTTATTAGTTCATATTAGACAAAAAGCACTTTATAACTATGTAACGTTGCTATTGCGATAAATGCAGTATTTTTACCAAAACGCTCAGTTCTTCTCACTACTGAGAGATATGGGATTATATGTCTTAAAACTGAGCAATAGTGATAAGACTTAAAAGACAAATTGATGAGCCACAAGATCTTGAATTTTTGTATTATATATAAATTTCCAGAGTGAATAGTAAGTTTCTGGACTCTTTAGTGTTTTGTACTGTGTGGATTTTTTATTTATTTTTTTATTAGTGGGGACAAGTAAATTTTATTTGATAGCTTGTTGTATTTAAAGACAGTGTAAAACTCTCATTGCAAACAGTTGTTTACAGTGCGCTTTTCAGCACAAAGCTGTTTTAAAGCTCAATTGTGCATTTTGCAGATAAAGTGGGAAAACTAACTGAAGGCTGTATTGTAAGCAGTGGTTGCCGTGGAAACCCCAGTTTCAAGAGCTGGTTCTCCATTACCACTTAATTTAGGCTTCCTAATTGCATTCCACTAAATCGGTAGCGACAATATCTGCAGAGCAAAACTGCATGCCCAGTCTAGCGCAAACCTCTTTGAAACAGGCTTTTTGAAAGCCAGGAGCTATAAAAACTCAGCATGACGCGGAGCATATGAGAAACCTGTAGTTCAAATGTACTGCTGCTTGCTTTCTCATCCTTAGTAACTTCAGTGCGTTCCACACCAATCTATTAGTTCAGTCTACCTTAAAGATCATAAAGCTCTGCCATGTGGAAACTCATCTGTCCACCAACACATCGGTGCAAAATAGATTTAATTGTACTCCCAACCCAGTATCATGTCCATCTTATTTTACTACACACCAGCAGGTAGCCGGTGCAGAGCCTTACTTTCCTTGAACTGCCCTTGCTCCATAATATGAGGAGAACAATACTTTCTCAGTTTAAATCATTTGCCACTGTTCAGCTGTGCAGCAAGCCAGACCGCCCATATGTGACCTAAAGAGAGCCTTGTCAGAACCACTAGACATAAAAGCATTCCAATTATCGACCATACTGCTTTAATAGAGGAGGCAACTAATATGATAGTGTAAGTGATTCTGCCACTGAGAAGCTCTTCGTCACTGTCAGATTAACACTTGAGTTAAACTCTTGTAAATCAGTCACATTATGCCGACGGTTGAGAAATAAACACAGACCTATTACTCTTAGAATTCCAGAGGGCTCTCCCTGCCATCTGAGTTATCTAGGATGCCCTATTAATCTGAATTTTGTCATGTTTATTATTTTGCAATTACTAATGTGGGTAACGTTGGAAAGATTTAAGTTGTCTATGATTAGATTCTGAAATGTGTGTGCATGCCTAGCAAAGTCTTCTGTGAGGGAAAAGGAGAGAGAGGAAGAGAGACAAAAACAGGAGACAGGTTATATGTAACTTCTGACTGAAAAAAGCCAGCAGATCACCAAATTAATTAAATCATATTACTTAAAAAAAAAAATATCAGAGCATTTAAAAGCAAAATACTCCAGTGTCTTCAAGCACAGGACCTCCCACAAACTCATAGCAAATTGCACCTCGTAACCACTCATGTGATTGTTTTTGAGCCCTCTAATATGTATCAAATGAATGCTGAAACTGAAAATAATAGGTAAAGAACTGATCTTGTGATGCTTCCTTCCTTTCACAGTATTATTAAATGTTGGTAAAATACCTTTAAGTCATACATTTTTAGTTTTTCTATTTCTGCAGAATTGTGTCAAGTTTCTTGTCTATTTGTCAAGTTTTCTGTCCTCTGCTCTCCCTGAGCTACTCTGAAACCAAAATGAACACACCTTGTTTTTTGAAATTGGGGTTTTAGATGAGAGAGAGTGGACAGATGAAGGTTGTTAACACTAGCTGAGATTTATTTTCAGTGATGCAATTCTTACCTGTTCAATGGAGTCCTCTCAGGCGGATGATGAGGCTGAGAGAGAATAAAATGGGGCCAAGGAATAGAAGACTGGCTGTTGAGTTTGTTTGGTCCCAGGTTGCTTCAGCCAGATGGACATTCCTCAAGATTTCTAGCTTTCTCCTCTTTAGATATTAGGAGACACATCTGCAACCAAGGCAGATTCTCAAATCAAAAATGTGTACAGATCTTTCTAAAAATGCTGATCTGAGATGATCTCAGTGTGTCTCAGGTCAGAAGCAGCAGCCACAAAGAGATTTTAGGCTAAATATCCTTTTTCACTATTATCTTTCTCCAGCAAAGTAGAGAAAATAGACTTTCTGTCACTTTTCTTCTCTATGAGTTTTTGCAGAGATCTTCTGCGAAGGCAGGGAGAAAATGCTTTTCCACTCTTCCTGTCTTCTAGTCACTATGTGGAAAAGTGTGGCCTTGGAAAGGGTGTATGGAACTCAAGGGAGGAAACCCTTCACCCCGTGTCTTGGATGAAATGAATCAGGATAGAACTTGACCAGCAGTCTCTAAAGTGGTAACTTTAAAAAAAAAAAATTGCCTGTCAGAGACATGTTACATTGGATACATTGGATAAAAAATTCTGTTTTTCAGTTTAGGTAGTTCATGTGCTAGAGAACAACAAAGAAAAGTTAAAAACCTCTCAAGAGACAATGGGATCTATTCTGTCCTCAAATGCATGGCTTAGTTACAAGTGGGCTCTGAGCCAGCTTCTGTGCTCAGCTACACGCGTGCAATTTCCTTTGACTTAGAGCATATATTTTTGTGGTCAGAATCTGGACTTTTTGGGTATTGGAATTCCTATTATTTATTTTCATTATTTGAATGTTATTATAAGGATCATGACCTCGTTTTTTTGAGCTTTGGAAAAACAAGGCTCTCTGTTCTGGCCAGTGGAGAAATTGCAGTCCAGTAGAACCAGCAGCATCTAAGGGATGGGAACAGTCTATCTATCAGTCCTCTACATGGTCGTATCTTTCCCAATTGCAAATAAGTCTATGTAAATTTTGGTCACCCAGAGAATAAGTTACATTCTTGAAATGGATAATTTCAGATTCCTGTTGAATTCTCTGTCTTTCCCATCCCTCCCTGCACCCAGCACAACACTGCTTCCCACTCCAAGTTTGTTGAACTGTAGTCTTCATCCTTCAGTCTGATTTACCCTGGGAAGGTGCTTGGTCTTGTTTTGAGCACCTGCTTTTAACAGGATCTACACACCACTCCAGCCAACTTCTGTTCTCAGCTACACGAGTGGCTTCCTTTGGGTTAGAGGATGTATTTTTCTGGGCAGAGACAGTTGTTTTGGGATATGGCTCTACACAGGCATGGAAGCCCATCTGTCTCACCTTTGCCTGGGGCTTGTGAAGACAATGGCAGAGGACACAGAGTGGAGGAATGTGAAGGAGCAGAAGGCAATGGCTTCAACTACTCTGTTCAGGGGCCACACCCAGCATCTAACATGGCACTGGAAGAAGAATGAGGACATTGGTAGGTGGGAATTACACAAATCAGCTCTTCCTCTGAATGCATCTTTGCATATAGAGCTTCACTGTTTAGATATCAACATGGTGAAAGCAAGAAATCAGGTGGACTTCAAGACTTACCTCTCCGTGATGGAGATGGAAGAGTAGGGATAAGATAGAGGATTTTAAGGCCTCAGAAAAGAACCAAACCAGTGTGTTTAGTCTCTTCTGTGTGCTGAATGCCTGTTTGAATGCCGGCAAGTGTAGCTGGGGTTCTGCAGGTTTGAGAGGGAAGGGTTTCAGGGCAGGGAGCAGAGCCAGGGAACGACTGCTCTCTATCCCTTGCCACCCCTGGCACCTTTCCCGGTGGTAGTCAGAGTGGGAATTAACACACACGGAACTGGTGCTGTTCCAACTCCCCAAGAGGAAAACAACATTTTTTCAAGCTATATGATTCTTGCTTGTAGCTACGTGACACGTTATTTAATGACTGTGAAATACTGCATTGTTCTGATTTTGAAGATGCGTACATCTTTGGAGGACCACTCTCATTTCTCTAAATGCTTTTTAAATGCAACATTTACAAACACCTTCATTTTCTTGTTGCTGCTGACTCGCTCATTGACATTTTAAGCTAAACAGCATATGGCTTATAGCTTTGTACAAGCAATTGTATACAATTCATACATTTTCTGGAATTAGAAAGCCTTGGAAACATGATGACAATTTTCAGAACTACAGGTTTATTCTTAAAACTAGGAGATCTGTGAGGTCTATTCTTCATTTTTACAGATTTTTCCAAGTGATCCAAAAAGAATTGCTCAGGGCATCACAATTTCTTGGCTGCAAAATAACAGAAACAACACAGGTGGATATTTAGATGTTTAATTCCCATATGTGTTCAATGTGCTTTGTGGTCTTTAGATGGAAGGGTATTACTGGAGTGTAAGGTATTAATTATTGTTATCAGCATCTAAGACATCTTTTGCTGAAGATTTAAATCAGCTTCCCCTGGAAACATAGGAAATAGGATTTAGAAGGACCTCCTGCATCAAGTTCAAATCCCAGCTTTTGTTGTCAACCGCACATCACATAATTGGTTTCATGAAGTACTCAAGTTTTATGCTTTAACCAGTGAAGTTTCTTGCTCCCCCTGCTCCTGTTGGAGAGCTGCACCAGGATATCATTCCAGTGCTTCCTTCTAATTTCCCGTTGGAGTTTATTCACTGCCGTTTTATAACCATTTGTTCTTATGTCAACATCATCCTTTAAATAGCTCTTCTCCCTCCTTTTGTATTTACAGACAACAGTTATGTTCTCTTTCAGACTTTGTTCGTGTAAACAAGTGAACCACCTTTAGTCTCCCATACACCTTGATGCTTGTCCCAGTTTGAATTAATTTTATTGCACATGGATGTATTCTGTCAGAGCAACGGCATTCAATGAAAAACAGAAAAAAGCCCCACTGTTTCCAGATAACTCTTCCATATCACACTTTTATTTAGTGTAGGCATAACTTATCTAAGGCTTACACTCAATTTTTATTAGCAAGGAAAATAATCCAAATTGTTTATGTACCCAACTTGTACCTCTTCTTTTAGTCAGCTTCTGAAGCAATGCTATCCATTCAAACTGGGTTCCTAAAACCACTGTTTCATTATTTGTTTTCTGAAGCATACTATCTTGAGGCTATACTCCTGGATCTAACATCATCCCATCCTATCGCTTTTCTCCCCTTTTCTCTGTTTATTATATTATTGGTATTTTTCTCAGCTCTATGTAATCAGAAAATTTCAATTGAACGTATTTCCTTTCTGAAGTGTGGTTAGTAATGAAAATATGGCCCTACAAAATGATCAATACTAAGAGCAGTATGTGTAGGATTAGACTACTGATCTTTGTCCATCCCAATAGATCTGTTTTCAGCACAACCCACAGTTGCCTCTTCTCCAATCAGTTCCTCACACTCCTTCCAACTGATTTCTGCTTTCTCTAGTTTAAATAATATCCCTCCCCCTGCAATGCCCTGTAATATGATTTACGGATACCCAGAGGAGTGGGATCTATTGTATTTCCTTTCTTTAGAAAAACCTCATTATTTATGAAAGAAAGTTATGAGAGCAGTATGGCATGATCTATTTTTGGAAAAACCTGATGTATTTTAACACAACTCCTGTTTCCTTCAAAATTAATTTTAAAACCTGGCATGCAACGAGACCACATAATGAATCTAAATAAATGCTGCAACATCACATACTTGGTACAGTAATGGGTTCATTGCTGTAGTGCAGAAGGCTGATAGAGAGACACAAGAAGGTGCATGCCTTAATGAGGAGCTGGTAAGGAGCCCTGGGGCATGGAATAGGGGCTAATATAAAGGAGAAAGCAGTAGGAATAGAAAGCTGAGCAACCTAAAAAAAGATACATTTGCTCTTTACTTGTTTAGGCTGCAATTACTGTCTTGCATGATCACCGACAAAACTTAGAAACACTAAAGTAACTCAATGAGATGGATGTGTGCATGGAATATTTCTTTCCCAGATGAAGTTTTCTATGTTTTAAAGATTCACTGGCACTCCCTATTATGTTTTCTCGAAACAACAAGCTACCAGTTAAACTGAAAACTGGAGCACTGCTTTGATGGTTGGACATACTATTCTTACAGTCACTACTTTTGATTTCTTGGGAGGGACTCTGTTTCCAGGCTACATTTTATTTAAAAGACCAATTTTTGAAAGACATCAGGTTCGCTTGGTCTAAAGGACAGTCCACCAAATATTGGAAAGGAGTAACTCTAACATGTGGATCAGAATAGCTCCGCTGCAAATGCATGCTATGCAATGACACTGATCCACTTGAGATGCTTTGTTCTGGCTTCCAGGTAAAACACTCAGTTGCAATTTCAGATGGGTCAGCAACATACAGAATACTAACTTTGCCTTAGTATTTTGGACAAAATTAGTTCTTTCTTTCTTGGGGCCTGGCTGGCTAGGGCGACAGAAGACATGAGGATCAAAACCAAGGAAAAATTGTTCAAACTTCAGCAAATGTTTAGCTTGATGTCCAGAATGGTCAGTCAATCATTTGATATCTCTCCACTTCATACATTAATTAAATACCTTTGAGTCATATTTCTTCAATAATCTTTTTTATAAAGTAGATAGATTTTTCTTTACACCTGGTGCACAAGCAGTGGGCTTTAGAATATGTACTTTCTCTAACTGTAGCAGCACATGGTATCTGGTCTTCACAAATTGCTAATTGCTGGACATTCCTTTCTAGGATTAATTAATTGTAGTAATAAATCGATATTACTGTAAATGGAACTAGGAACAAAGTCAGACTTACTGCATATTGGTAATCATCAAGGTAAACACTGGAGGTAGCTTCCAAGTCAAATAATAAGATCCTCAAAAGCATGTTTCTATAAAACACAAGTAAATATATAGTCTATAATAAAACATCTGCAGAGTCGCAGAAGAACATTAAACTGAAACAAAGTAAAAGAGAATTTGCCTAAACATCAGCTCAAGCCTTTTTCTTTACTATTCTTTTTTACTCATTTTATTCTAATGGATTTTTTTTTCCCCATTATACCTTTCCTCTTGATCCTCCAGCCTTCTGCATCTTCCTTGCTCTCTTTACAGTAGAAATTGCCATACAGGATCAGACAATAAGTCTTTCAAGTTTAATATTCAATCTTTCTGAAAGAACTAGTCTATCGAGTCTCCTCCTTGTATTTGACAGAGATTGACCTAAAACCTGAATCTTGTGATTAGCATCCCTCTTACAAAACACATAACTGCAAGTATTTGGTACTATCTGTATAACTATCTGATAGAATACTTGGCCTTGGTGAACAGTTATTACCACAAGCTAATTATATACTGTGACTAGGAAGGGGAAATATTTTCTTTCCAAAGTTTCCAAAGACCAGCTTTTACTTTCATGCGGTATTTCTTTACCCTCATGTAGTGATAGGAAAGCAAAGATGAAAATTCCTGATTGACGCCTGCGATTATTTTTGAAATTTTTGTCATGTTAGCTCTTATTTTTTTTCCTTCCTTTATTTTTGAAGTCTACTTCTGTCTGTTGCTAACATTTTTATTGCTGTGTAGCCTTGGTTTCATAGGGTCTGTGCACCAAGTACTACATAAGCATTTAAGAAAGCAACATCTTTCTCTGAGCAAGATGAGACACCAAAGGTGAGTGGGAAAGAAGTAATGCACTCATTAAGGAACTGTTGTGCTGGAAACATGGCATGCACGTGGGGATGTGTGCCTTAAAGTGGGATGTCCAGAGAAGCAGCACCAGTTTTACATCACCTCTGGTGATATCCCCCAGCACAGACACATCGGCACACGGTGCTGCTGTGCTCCCTGTCCTGCAGTTTGAGCTGAGTAGGCTGTGGGTGGCAGGGAGCAAAGGGGAGTTGGCAGAGCTGCAAGGTCAGTTGGGAATCTCTCACAGCCCAGAGGCAGATTGCCACACGAGCCCCAGGGACAGTGATCCCAGTACAATCTGCTTCCTCGCTTGGGAAAACAGATCCTCAGAAAGAGGAGGGCGAGAGCTGCCATGGGCAAATTCCTGGGGGAGGAAAAAGCAGGAGGAGTGTACTGAGTGGTTCATTGACTGTATGGGGAGTGTGGCAGAGGGGAATCCGGTAGTAAATAGAAACAGATGGGCAAGTTCACAGGAGAAGAGGTGGAAGAATGAAAAAAAAAAAGGCTATCTTTGGGACGATGATTGGAGCAAAGGCTGGGAAGCTCAGGGAAGGTGAAACATCCTCCCTCTTCGGGTGAAAAACTTGTCTCTAATACAAAAAATCTGGGAATGATAGGTCTGCCATCAGCCCCCTGAAGGTGTCACATGCTAATGAGGTAGAAAGAAAGACGTGCTTAATTTTCCACTAAGGTGATAGTAGGCAAATTAATGTTTTTACAGTGGTTTATGCATATCTGATCTCCCTGTTTTAATGGTATTTTCTCACCATGTTCATCCCAAGCTCAACCACACTGTGCCTCATCCTTAAGAAAGAAAAAAGCACTTGATTACAAGCAGTAGAGAATGGTCTAAATGCTGTAGCCTCCATAACCATGAGCTACATGCCAAAGTCTTTGGGAAACTCCAAGTAAACAGTCTACATAAAATTGTGGAAACAGTATCTTTGACTGTTATTGAAGAGAAAATCAGTTCCCATAGAAACATTTACAATACAAGGTACTACAACACAAATCTTAGAAAATTATTTTTAAAATTTAATTTGGCTAGGGCAGATCTGTCTATTAACTTCTGAAAAAGTGATTAAATTGATACTAATCCATATTCTTGCTATGTTGTTGGTTATCTCTGTATGGACAATTATTTTGCCATAGAAATATCTTATATTGATTTTTCTTAAATTATTTCTTTGCTATAAACTATTATCTGTGCTGCATAATAGGCTCTAAGAGGGACTTGAACATATGACAACAGTAAAATAAAAGCCTGTATCATTACTTTGGATCACTGTGAAATGTAGAAAACTTTCTGCAAACTCACCCAAAAGAAAACTTATTCCTGGTCACGTGCAGTTGCTGTAGAACAGGTACTATTGATCCAGAGCAGACCTCCAAGTGATTGAATCATCTATTCTTCAAAACTGCAAGTCTACCACAAGGTGACTGCTCTCTTGTAGGTTCTCCTCATCACTGCATGAGTGGTGAGAGAAAACATGGATAAAGTTGGATATGCTGCTAGGGATAATGTTCAAACGAGAAAGTAATGTACATATATTGCTTTAGATCCCATCCTTTCGAAAAACTGCTGAGACCTCTGATTCTCATGATGATACCTATGGGAGCTGTAGGCATCTTGAAAACAATGCTGCATGTCACAGTAAGTCTCTAACAGAACGTGAATCAAAGCACTGTATTGCAAGAGCAACAGAAGAAATAGTTCACGTAGTTGATAATTTCCATTTCCATTTAACAAACAATTTGTTACCCAGATACAATTGTTGCTGGAAAGATTCCATAAACTTAAATCTGGGATGATACAGTAATTTTAGAGATACATTTTAAACATTAACTAAGGGAACTCACTGGAATACCGAGACATAAATATATATGCATGGAAATCAAGGGAAATAGGGAATTAGTCTTAATTGG
Organism: Myiozetetes cayanensis; assembly: GCF_022539395.1. NCBI lineage: Eukaryota > Metazoa > Chordata > Aves > Passeriformes > Tyrannidae > Myiozetetes > Myiozetetes cayanensis. The sequence goes on along the minus strand of NW_026087742.1, from coordinate 88,451,523 downwards.
CACTGTATTTAAAAACACAAACCAAAAATTTTTAAGGTAAAGTGATGCAATCTTGCAAGTCTTAGGAAAAAGTCTGTGGCTAGAAAGTTAAAAAAAAAAGAATTTTCAACTTAGTGTGAATGGCAACTCGTTTTCAAGTGCATATATAGGGCTTATTTGACAATGGGTAGATTAAAGTTAGGTACACATAGACTATTTTTTAAATTTAAGTTGTTGACCTGTTGTATTCAACTGCCAGAATAAGAAGTTTCAACATGTTTTAATTGCCTTTTTTTTTTTTTTTTTTTTTTAATGGGAGTTTTAATTCGAACTGGTATTTGAACCTATGCTGACTGAAAAACTAGATTAATTATATCTGGAAATAAGGTGAAGCATGGAGAATTCAGCTCTGTTTCAAAAGACGAATAACATGTTGAAATCATGAGTTATAAAGAGAAAGAATCTACATATTTACAACAACTGTTCGGTAATGTCAGTATATTCTCTTCTATCAGATTTCCTTATGGCTTCTTTTGTGAGGTTTTTGACTTTATGTACCTCTGACTAATTTATCTTTCACAGGACTGGGCACTCCTGAGCTGTTATATGCTTCACAGGGAAAGTATACGTGAATAACAGGAATAAAAATGATGCTAAAAGAGGCTCCAAGCTTTTCAGTCCCTCAAGAAAAAATATGTGTGAACACATCAGGTAAAATTTTAGTGTCACTGACACAGATGAACATTCTGTTGTGGCATTTCATGAGTTTAGAAGTTCATATACAGCTCATAATTCAGTGTATACAGGTGTCTAAGAAATTAGAGCCTTGCAGGGCTTTTCTAAGTAAGGCTTAGCTGTCTATTCTGTATCTCCTTCAGTAGTGATACCACTGATGAATTTAAAATCCATTCATTCAGCAATTATTCTCAGGCTACTTCTGTAATTCACCAAAAGGTAGGAAAATTGCCTGGCTTGAGTCCGACTATATCACTTGGTGAAGTGCAGGGAACAGGAGAGAGAGAAACAAAGAGAAATCAGTTTTGCTAAGGAAAAGCACTATTAAACTCTATATCCATCTCCTCTTTTGCATCCAAGCAAAATATGAAAAGTTTTCTTCATATTCAGTGCACCAATCTACCTCTCTCCTAGTTCTTTTACAATTAACAGATTTATATAGGCTAGGTTAACCTGTCCTAGTTACTAGCATGCTACTTATGCCTTGGTTTATGTTAATTGCTAGCATATTTCATTAAATAAGTGAAGATATAACTTTACTACATCAACAGAAATGTTTCTGTATTTGTACTACAAAACTGTAGAAGTCAACCAGCCTAAAATAACAGGGTTCCTCAAGAAGTTTTAATTATTTTTTTTGGTAAATTAATAGTAGGTTGATGGACATATCTTTCTGATATAAGAGACATTTACCCATGTATAATGCAGAAGTTGGTAATAATGAGAATTTTTAAAGTCGGTTTACTGTACTGTTTCTGAGAGGCTTATATCAAGTCATGAAGCCATCGGTCTTACAACTTCCTCTTAAATGAAGTGACTTCAGTGGACAAAATTACATGTTATTTTTGTAGTGTTTTTCTGATGTGTTAATTCTTTCCTATCAATCTTGCTTAGTATTCTCATTACAGTGGATCCTAGTGTTTCCAGTCACAGACACCATTGTGATAGATGGGGTAGAAAATGCTGAAAAAAATACTGAAGCTCATTCTGCAAAAGCTTGAAAGGAATACAGAAATTCATTCTTCATGAGCTTGAATTCTAGGCATAAGAGAGGCAATGGCAGTCAGAGAGGCCATATTAGAAACAGGTAATACTGGTCAGTATCGTAGGTAGTGTTCATAAGGGGTTGAGGAGTAACTATAAATTTCTGATGGCTCAAGCTGAATCAAATATGGTTTCAGTAATAACTGATATTCAAATAGAAAATAATGCTCATAGCAAGAATATGAGCATTATAAGTCTATAACCCATAAAGTGTTCAGGTGATCCCATGATGGACAGCTCAGCTTTGCATAGATAGTCACCCTGACAGATACCAGCACTCTTGCTGCACCTAATAGAAAATACCTGGAATCTGTCCAGGCATACTCAGTCCTGGCCTGTGCCAGTGAAATGTTTGGGTTTTATTTTTTTCCCCATTTTCCGTTACTAGAACCTGTCAATGGAATTATAGCCTTTCGTACTAGTGCACTTTCCTCTTATTTATACATAATATCAACTCCACTCCACTATATACCACACGTTTCCTTTGACACCAATCTTTATGTACCTTAGGCTTTTAAAAACCTCCTGCTTGTAAGCTCATATCTCCCAAGCCTTGATGGTTCAGACAAAGAATCTATTATAACTCTTCCCTCCTTTGTGTTTGGTGGACTTGCTATTCTATATGAAGTCGTACCTGAACTACAGGGCGTTTTCACAGGGATTAGATATTGAACAGAGCATCCCATACACTATGCAGCTGTCTCTTAGAAATCTGAAGAAGAGAGATCTGTGAGACATTTATAAGGGAACCTTGTATCCTAGAAAACTGGTATTGGATGAGACATGAGACAACTCTCAGATTTGTCAACATCTCTGAGAAGATGCACATCAGCATGTAAGATTCAGGCAAAGTTTCAGCAATGTCTGAGAAGGTTCCCCATTGCCCAGCAAGTCTGTAGGAAACCTCAGTCACCAGAGGACCTTCTCAAGCAACATGAGAATAAGTTTCTCTTTTCTTGGCCATCCATGATGGAGAGAGGTTTTGAAACAGGGGTTTTTTTGCAGAAGGATAGAAATGGAAATCCTGACGTCGTGTCCATACTGCCCAAATTTTGACACTTGACAATTCATGGAGGGCAACAGTCTCTCGTCAGGGTGATCTGAAGCAGTAGCCATTAACTACACAAACAGCTTAAGGAGACAAATATGAGTAAGTATGTGGCTAAATTTAGGTAGTATATATACTGCATACCATATATTTCAGACTTCTTTCCTCACGGAAGTAGTGATAAATAAACTCCTGCCCCTTGTTCCTAGTGGAGATGACATGAAATGTTAAAATACTAGGTGAGGGGTGTCAGAGAACAGGAGAGAGCTGTGAGTTAATTAACTGGCATGTCTATGAGAGCTGTGCCTGGAGGCCACTGCCAGGACTGGCAACTCAGTGTGCAGAGCACTGTACAAACACATAGGAAGAAATAGCCGTCAGCCCAAAGAATCTGCTCTCCAAATAGACAAGAAAGATGAGAAGAACAGAGAAACGTGGAAGGGTATGCTGTTTCTGAGATTTGCTTCAGTTATCTACTCCCATAATCAGTTAATCCTGAGGAAAAAATCCAAACAACCCTTCAATTCAGCCAGAGTCCTCAGTCGATACTTTTCAGTGCAGTTCCAAAATTTTTCCAACAGCCATCAGGCAGCAAACTCTTTTAATGAGAGAATGTTGACTACCTCGTCTATGTTTCTAAGTTCCCAGACTACACAGTTATCAGTTAGCCTGGCAGAAACTGTAATTCCAACGTCAGTGTTACCACTGATTATTATTTCGTAGGTAGAAAAGAAACCTAAATTGCCAATAATGGTTGTGAAAGAGTTAGTGAATAGAGTAGAAGGCAGGCAGAGAGATGCAGTGAGGAATTACACAAACTGTAAATTGCCTAATTTTATTATTTTACATATTCCTTTTCTGGCAAAAGTGGGATATTATACAAAATAGGCCAAAATGGGATATTGAAAGTGACTTAATCTGAGGTAAAATAGGGGTGCACAGGAATTAGTAGTACAGTAATCAAAATAAAATATCTTAAAAGAAAAAAAGATGGATTAAAAGGCTTTTAGCTTTTGAGAAAGGGAATCCCATCGTACAATTATATCATGAACTAAGACCTTTCACCACTGCAAATTCATACTGTGAGCTATTTAAGTGCCACCTCTTGATTTTCCTACTGCAGCTTCTAATAGCAAACCCTGTTCTGTTTCTTTTTGCGCAAACTCAATCACATCACATCAAACGACACTACTAATTAACAGAAACACCTTAAAAAATTGCATATTATTTTGGCAAGCCAAATTAACGTCAGTCCCCTGAAACCATGTTTAGTAATTCCCCCTGACTGTAGTAACGCCTACTACTGAGAGAAGGGCTAATCAGCTATAGGCTCTCCTGCTGATGAGCTGAACCAAGCAAGCAGATGTTTCTGCTTTCTAGGCTAATGGAGATGTCATGCACGTTTTTCTCTTCACCTAGGTGAAGAACTAATTCTGCCGTGTCCATGGTCTAGGTAGCTCTCTGATGCTGCTTCCGGCAGGTCCTGCTAGTTAACCCTGAGCAGACAGGTACGGTCTTGCTAAAGGTTTAAGGCAGTTAATCCAGCCCGTCAAGGCAGCTTGCTGCTGAGGCTTTCTCACTCAGGATATGGATAGCAAAGAGAAAGTTGATGAGCATCACTGTGGCAAAAAAAAAAAAAATATCCATCATATTGTACTGTAAGTAAAAGCTGGGCAAAGTATGTTATTTTATGTATTGGTAAGAGGTCCCACTGGTATTAAATTACTTAATGAGATGTCTATTGCAATTAAAAGAATCATAACATTTATATTAACATTTTAAAGCTTGCTTATTTCAGGAGTGTCAGTTTACATGAGTCTAAATAGACAATAATGAACATGATTAAGTATTCTATATTAAAGCTGAGTACTGTGCAACTGTCTAGTAAAATCTTAATATTAAACTACACTGTATAACTTACGGGACAGTATAAAAGCTTCACATTTAGATGTATCCCATCTTGAATCTCAAATAATGGACAGTATTAAATATGAATACAAAATAAAAAATGCATTTATATGTAATCTTACAAAATATATTTACATTATATATTTATTTAAAAAGCTTAAAGTGTACTTTGATGGATGATACAGTCGTTTTCAGAAACAGTAAGCCATAATTTAAAGACACTGTGTAATTATTTAGCAGCAGTATTTTCTAAGTTCAGCTGACTTGCGCTTCTTGTGCTAGATGCTAGTGCTAGACTGAAAAACTGTGTATCAGTAAGCCCTAGTATTCCAGATGCTTACCTGGTGCAGGAAAAAGATATGTGGTATATTTAAAATACTACTTGAGGAAGAAGGGAATTAGATCTGTTCATGGAGATTTAGTTTGAAAAATGCAGTGACTATTAATTTCAGACCCCACCCCCTGCAGCTAAGTATATTCTTTATTTTGTTTTTCAATAAATCCGCAGTAGCATATACAGACTGTATGCCAAAGTTAGTCTTTTTATATTTTAAATTTCCTTAACACGCTCATTGCTGTATTAACATCTGTTCTGAATCTACCACCACCACAGCAAGGAGGCATCAATTAACATCAGTTTGGAAATGACAGATATTCAGTCAAGGAGGAATAAAACTCTACAGCAATTTTTTGCCAGCAAAACCTCATCATGTGTGCAAAGATGCAGTCTACTGGTAGCACCAGTTTGATATTTGAGGGAATGGATCACTGAAAGAATGAGGTTTGCCTCTCATGAAAGGAGACATGCATGAGCCCTTAATTGTAAATTCAAAGATAAGGCCACTGAACTGAGAGTGACCTGGCTCTGGTCCCAGAAACTTGTGTTTCACTAGATTTAGTTTCTACAGCAGAAAAATCTAGCTGTGTGAGAGGCAGTCTTTCAGACGGCTAGACTCACTTACTAGTGAAAGAAATATTGGAAAACTGAAATTTACCCAGGGTGCTGTGGGTTACTAGAGTGGATCATAGACTACCTGACACCTGGTCATCCTATATAACTTAATATGCAGGCTAGCTACTAAAACATTGGAGCTTTCTGATTGGATTTCAGGACTGTCTCCAGGAATGGTAGAGTTGAAAAATCCTGCTATTTGATCACGAAAAAAGTACGGTGTTATGCAAAGATCCATGTCCAAGAAGCAAGAAAACAACCTTTAACCACACTGTCAACTGTACATTTGTTCCAGCAGCTTCCTTTGCTTTTGCATGCTATGACTTAACGAACTTCATTGAGTATTTTTTAAAAATCAGTGGAAAATGAAGATTGAAAAATAATGTATGCACTATTATTATGTTGCTTTCTTTGACAAAAAATAAATAAATTCTTAAAAAGCAAAGAGAGAGATATAGAGAAATGAAACTGAACATGAAATAGTTTTTTAATTTTTATTTGGAAGATAAGCAACTCAGCTGGAAACAAATTTGAGATTTTAGGAGTATGAAAATTTTCAGTGAAACATTTCCCTTTCAAAAGAGAAACTGCTGGTCTTTTAGTGAGGAAAAGGTTACTTTCATAAAATGTTTTCTATTGATCTAATCAACATCTCTGTGATGGAATGACAAGAATCGAACAAAGGTTGCTGAACTGTGAAGAACTTTGGCTTAGATCAAATAATTTTGGGGCCAAGACTAGCTGTCATAGGGAGTGAGGGACTTTTATGGTGGAGCCCATGGTAGTGTATATATATATATATATATATGCAGACAGAGAGAAAAAGAAATAGTGTAATATTATCAGACAGTTTTTAGAAACATGGGAAATCAAATATGTATTTGGAGAGAGTATAATTAAATATTCTTCACTGTCTTGTGGATTGCACAAAATGAAGGAGATTTTGTTTCCTTGCAGAAGCATTTCCCTATACACTGCTTTGTGCCAAAAATAAAGAAAAAAATCACCTTGAAGAGTTCAAATTAAAAGCAATAATCCCAGATAAAAGATTGCCATTACAATCACAAGATCACACCGATCATAACTTTGTTCCTTGTGCTTTTTATTCAGATAAAGGTCATTGGACCTCACGTATCCTGCTTTGCAGATCTAGATTTTCTGGTGTAAGGTTGGAGAAGGAATAACAAAATTTTGTCCTAAATACATCCATGAGACCCAGGCTTATTTGGCACAGCTGTGTTCTGACTAAAACCTTCAATTACCAAAGTATATAACATATTCCCATTGGGCTTTTGGGTAAAGTCTGGAGAAAAACCATGGGGAGGATCTGTTGACACCCCTGCAGAACTGGGAATAAAGTTAAGCTTCTGAGGTATAGGTGTTTGTTCACATGCTGCTAGCTTCTCTCTGACCAACTTTCTATTATATACTATCTGTGCAACTTTCTATCTGTACTCACCACTATCATAAACTTTTCTGTGAGGCTACCTGCCTGGGCAGCAAAAATAAATAAAGAACTATTCACAACAAAAAATAATGTAGAGGAAGGACAATAGCTTAGAAAAACAGTTCTTGGAGAAATTAAAATGATCTAGGATATCTGTTACTTCCTGAAAGTTCTCACAAGTTTATCCACCATGCTGAATGTCTTCTAGCATGAAGGAATCCTATGGCATTCAGGATCACAGGAATGTTAAGTTGTATCACACTGGAAGCCCATTTGGTCCACTGTCCTGTGAACACTGATCAAAGCCACACACTTCAAAGGAAGGTGCAATGAAGTATGAACAAGACACTTATGGAAATATACAGCTTTTGATTCTTCTTTCTTATTCCAGAGAACCAGTGAATGACTTGCGCTGTGTAGCTAGGGAATTTCTGCTTCTTCTAACTTTAAAATTGTTTTAGTATCACTGCGTACCTTCTTTTCACATAAAAAAGGTTCCCATTTCGTTTCAATGGAATTAAGTGTAATCTTATTGCATTAATTTCTCTCCATTTTATCGATCTTGTGTGATTAACTTTCCATATTCATATTCACCTATCTCAGTGAATAAAATACTCTTTTTGGTAGTCCAGTAGCCTTTGAAAGACTTAGGTGAGCAAGTTATAACAATCTGTTCAAAGAATTTCATCCCCTTTGCTCTTTGCAATGCAAAAGCTTCAAAGGTCAGTTCAGATAGACTTCACACACTGGAGAGGTGTTCATTATGTAAACTCATGGATACATTTCTCATGGGAGCATATGAGACTATGAGCAGTTTTTAAGACATATTTCCTGTGTATGTATGTTAATTCCTCAATAACTGAGCAGGATGATGAAAACTCTGGTGGAGAATGTAGTTGCTAGAAATGGATCACCAGTATCCTGAGAAAGGCAGAAAGTATTTTGACAGACTTGATACAGTAAGGTAATTCTTTCCCTTTCTCCAGTTATTCCAAGGATAACAAGCTGTGTAAAATTTTTTCAAGGAGGAAAAAAAAGTTTTTCTGCTTTGGGCACACAAGCTCTACTAAATATTTTGGAGGAAAATGTTTCTTCCTTCTGTGTTTGCACTGCAGCTAAGGATAAAAAAAGAAGAAATACTTCTCTGACAAAACTTTCAGACCATCTTTCTGGAGAGTTCTTATTAGATGGTAAGAATGCAAGAGAGTTCAAGTACTAAATACACCTGAATTAAAAAATTGTTCTCAGTTTCAAGTGTGCGGATGACATTGACTGGCATATGGTGTTTTCCTTGCTGCGGATAAGACCAAATAGTGTCCTGACTAGTGCACCACTGGAATATTGATTTTTGTGTGGGATATGGTTTGCTAGGTGTTTGTAACTTTTTAAAGGGAGAAATTTTTAATCTGACAGTGATTACTGATTTTTTTTAATTTTTGGGGCTTGTAAAAGGGACATAGTCACTCCTTTGAGTTTAGCAGATGTTTCAAGTGTGAACAAGGGCACAAATGAAAAGCCATGGAAGCAGTCAGATTTTGTACAGGGGTATATGCCATAAAAGTTATAACAAAGGGAATTGGAAAGCCACTGAAATAAAAGGCTGTGATCCAGTTTAGGTCCACACATCGTAATGCATTATCAGCAGTTATTTCTCCAGTTAATCATTAAGTGCACTCTTACATTCTTAAAAACTAAGGTGAGGAACACTTTTTGGACAGAGAAGAAAAGTACACACAATGGATATGTGAGTAAGAAATGTGAACCAACAAAATAACAACCCTCTGTTCTGTATAGCTCTATATTCTTTTACAACTAGGTTGTTTCATTAATAATTCCAGAGTATTAGTATGTATTGTGTTATTCTGTACAGCTTGTTGTACAGAAACAATTCAATAAATGAAAAGTCTGGATTCTAAGTATTATTATTATTATTATTTTTGTTCAGATTTCCTTTGTGGTGCAAAATTCTTTTGATTGCTTCAGACCTACAACAATCCCCTGTTGTTTATCATAAATAACAAGTTGTTTTATTTCTCCAGGCTTGCAAGTTTCATTTTCTTCTGTTGCTATAATTTCTATTCATTTTGAATATGAACACATTTTCCTACAGAAGTAGTCTTGTATCTAACTGTACCTTGTGATTTTTTGGCTGTGAAAAGTATTCTAGTTGATGAGAAAAGGGTGAAAATCATCCCACCCCCTCACCAGAGTGAACTGAACTTTCTAAGGATATATTTTTGCCCCTTTTTGAAAGTGAATAGGTAATGGCTTCAATTCTGACTGCCCACTTGCAAGACATATTTTTATGTTGAATTCAGAAGCAAGTTAGTGGTGGTGCCATTAACTTTATTTCTAATAGAATTCTTACTGTGTAAACTTGATCCAGTAGTGTCAATAACAATATAGTCTTTGTACAAAAAGTGTTACTTAAAACACCAATGTTGGTGTTGATTTTACCACAATCACCAGTTTTGCGAAATCTTTGAAATCTGTACAGTCTTTTTCTGAACAGGTCTTTTCTATAATGGGTGAGGAGAGGGAATTGTGGCCTCCATGATAAATTATCTCATATTTTTATTTATCTTTCTTCCCTACTGAGAACTTTGCATATTTTCCATACTTAAGGTTGGAGCTGTCTGACACCAATACTGTAATTTTTATCTGTGCTGTTTTAGTAGCTTTTTTTTTTTTTTTTTTCCCCCTCCCACAATCAGAGCTCTCTACAGCCCATAGTCAAGGATTCACTGGTTTTATGAAATCAGACAGACTGGATCATGCTGCTCATCTGCTCTCTCTGCCATTCTCACCAACACAAGAGAGTACACGTGATTTACTTCAATGAACTCTGACTCCCACAGTTTCCCAGTGTCCCCCACTGAAACCCTTAACAAAGATGTGATCAATCATTTTGGTCTTCATTCAACTGGAAACATGTGCTAAGAGGTACTATAAGATGACCAGAGCTTGTATTTCTGCCTAACAGACTGATAATTTTGTATAACCAATTTATACAGTTTTTCTAACTGTACAGGAAAAGGAGGTACAGCTGATAGCATGCCTCTGCTAAGAGTCTATTGACATTTTAACTGCTGAAGATCCATTTTAAACCTGTAGAATCTAAATATTTTGGGGGCAGGGGAGCTGAAGTGTTACATCTGCCATTTCTTGTGGTTGAGAATCCCTCTCCCACAACCACAGGGGCAGCCTTCACATTCAGTGAGGGTGAATTCACAGGCTATATCTTTAATTTGCCAACTCTCTGCAGTGTATGTTTAAGATGCATCCTTCTCACTGACTCCATGACTTACAACTCACCTTAACTTTTATCTGGAGAATTGCATTTTTTTTCCTTTCAAGCACTGGTGGCTGCTATTGTTTCCTGTTTATATCTATTGGAAATACAACATCAACTTTCTGAGCTCATGGAATCATTGCCTTAGGTCCTTCTACAGGGTTTTCCTTCCGCGTCACACTGAACGTTATGCTTCTCATCTTCTTGACTTAGCTTATCAGTACTTCAGGATGTTGTTTCTGTCGGAGTCTCTGGCAGACATCCACCATCTGCTGGTTAAAGTTCAGATGGAACATCAGTGGTGCCCTCCTCCTCTGGGAGATGACCCTCACCAACAATTCTAAAAGCCACTTCATTATCTTCTTTCAGATCTTTAAATCTCTTCATCTGACTGCTCGGGACCTAAGGAGAGCTTTGTCCTACTTATGCAGATTTCTTCACCTGAACTAGTTTTCTGTTACCTTCAGTGGAAAACAATGCACTTACTATGGTGTAACTCATCTGACTTATGTCAGGCACCTACTATGGGGTGATACAAGTCTCACTTTATAGGTGATTGTTTCTTCTTACTGATTGCCAGGAGAACACATTAAAACCAGCTCAGATGCAAAGACTTTTACAGCTATTCAACTACCCTACCCAATTATCTAACAATGAGTAGGTGTAGACTATATCTATACTTTGTAGATTGAAATGCTCAGATTCAGGTGCTTACAGTGTAGATGTCTACATGTGATGCTGGATCAATGGAGATCTAGCTAGTACATGTGATGGAGAATGGAGAACAATTAGCTGAGCTGGATCCAAATCCTTCTCCAAGACTGTGGTATATTTAGGTGAAGAAAACTCTGGTCATCTCATTGGTAGGTTACTGGCCTACACTTTGTTTCATACTGCAAGCAAGGAACCTACCACAATTATCTCAGTTAAATCTAACATTGGACCTGCCTAGTCAGTTAATTGAACTGTTTCTATTGAATAATCAGTTATTTCTTTGATCTTGATGAATTTGGATTATTTGCAATAAAAAAAAAATATGAAACGTATGAGCTTTAATGCATACAGAGTACTTTTAGAGACTCATAAGGGCAGTTTGCAGTGGGAACACTTTTCTTCCCGGGAGTCACATCCCAGAGAGATATTATGAATTTGAATTTAAACTGACTTGTTCTGTAAGAAGGAAAAAAAATTTCATTAAATTGAATGGTGCACCACTTTCACTCTTGTGTGAAGTTAAAGAAACAAACTTTGTGCTAAGAAAAACATATTAAATCCTAATACTAGTTAATCCAACTTCCCCTGTTGCATACAAAAGAAATGTTGTTGCCACCCACGCTTCTGTGCCCTATTTTATAAAGGATCTCCTCTCTTAAAACAAGAGACATTCTTATCCTCTTGTGCTTGATTCTCCTGCTTACATCTGGCACGACCTCCCATAAGTTCCAGGATGTAAATCCAGACAATGACATCCAAAAAGGAATCATTTAGAGAGAAATACACCAAATATCTTTTCCTTTGGACAAATAATACCTTTCAAGGAACTTGTGAAGAAGTTACACCCTTTTTCTTGTATCATATGTAATAAAGTCATAACTTCATTTATTTTTCCCAAACAAGCATGACATCCACCCATGAGCTTTAAAACTATAGTCCTTGAACTGTATTACTTTCCTAAGCTTTTTTCTGCTTCTTTAAGTAGGCTATATTTTTTTCCTGTCCTGCTAGATTTTGGGGACCATGACTAACATTCTTTTGATGAAAACAGGTTGGGTTTTTTGGTCTCTGGGCTTCTCTGTTTCAGTCTTTGGAGGAGGAGCTTTCACGTCAGAAAACTCATATTTTTTAAAGCAGAAAGTGTCCACTTGACCACTTCACCTTCTTTCATGGTGGAATGGGGGAAGGCGTTGGCTGTGGACCACAGGGTACCTGTGTGCTTAGCAGTCAGCCTGTTTTATCTGCACTAATAGTGTTGTTCTGGGGAAGCAAAATGGAAGGAGTTCAAAAAGTTATCCCAATACCTTTACAATGGGTCTTCTGTAACCCAGAAAGTAGCATGTACACACCAGAGGACAGTAGGGATACTGTATGCTTTACTACAGCTGGTGAGACATATTGTGCCTGTAAGGATTTTGCTGTATTTAGCAGCCATCCAGAATTATGTAATTCCTCAGAACTGTGAGGTTAAGAATAGCCAAATAGAAAAATAGGGTAGTAGGTTACAAACAGTGTGTTTAAAGCTTGACTTTAGCTGACATTATACATCTTTGCCCTTTTACTACATATTGCTCACAAGGCCTCAATAATATTTTAGGTATATAGTGTAGATATCACACAAAACTTCTGCTGCATAAGCACACGCAAACACCACCCCTTGCCTCCACTCCACCCATATAGATATGTACAAAGGTAATACCATAGTTGTTCATATTTTGCAATGGAAGTCTGCATAACAGAAAAAACCTGTGTCCCTATTAGTGGATAGTTAAGGCTAGCTTTACTTGGATATTTTCAATTGACTCTGAGTTATGGGATTTCAGACATGATCTGCTTTATTTTGGGTCTGTTCTAGCTGCTATGAAATCAACGGAAAAAGTCCTATTAAATTAGGTGTTCATAGGAAGAGGAAGTTGCATAATGCCATATATATATACATTCTACTTTGTAAAATGTCACTTATATATTCCCTACTCATCATTTGAGGCAATTTGCTTCACAAATCTGAAGAAATTCCTCCTCATAAGTTAAAAATAAAACTGATGTGAATTGTAGTTTTCTGAAGATAAAATGAGAATTTAAAAAGAACCCACCTTACAGGGGTACATGTGTGCATGCCTGCATGTGCATTTGTGTGCGTGTTTGCTCATATTTTTAAGAGAAACTTAATTTATGCCTCCTTTATCTCAGCAGGCTGTCCAACGTGGGATGAAAACATTGTCATATGCACGTAAGACATGGGGAAAATGCACCCAACTGGCCCGTGTTTTCTCATCTGTTACAGATTTAAGATCTTTAGCTCCACACATTTCAAATTTCTCAAAACCTGAAAACCAAAGAGCAAGAACCATGCACAGGAGAAAATCTCCTTTTATCACACTGGGATCATTTTTCTATCCCAGGTGCTAGAGCCTGGGCTTTCTCTTAGGCTAATTGATAACCGTCGGGCTCCTCCCCTTAACCCACTGACTTTTGTGCATTCCCTTCCCGGGCGACTACTGTTTCACTGTTCTACCTCATTCACTTATGGTTGACCTGGAGCTCCTGGGTTAAGCTTCCCCACTGGTATTCAACCTCAGACCTTATTATTGTTCTACTCATCTGACCTCTGATACACTAAATTCTAACAAGGTGATCTGAAAAAAATCACTCAAAAATCACTGAAAAAAAAGGCTCGTCCTTTTACCGCTCTTGGCTGATGTTCTTTTCTCCACTTCAGACCACCAAGTGCTCCGCTTTAGTTTGTCAATTTATAGTGCTGTCATGGTTTCAAATGCTGTGACCATTGTGTAGAATATACTCTCCTGACCTCTGAAGCAACTTTCTGTATTTCAATTGTTAACTCATTAGAGTTTGGAAGAACAGCTGAAAAGAGAATGGCCTTTTTCCCACAATTACTTCCAATGAGATGCTTGAAGAGTCATCACAGTCCAGGATTAAGAGAAATCAAGAGGATGCTGCTAGAAATTAGCCCCAGTTATTTTGTATTCTTGCCTAAAGGAAACAAACAAAACCCCTCAATCCCAAACAATACTGATGTTGTCTTCATCAGTTGATCACCACGATTCAAGAGGAAGCATATTAATAAAGCTAGCAATGAAAAGACAATTTTCTGATTTGGATAATTCAAGTACTTTGCCAAAGTATTCCAGAATACAGACAAAATATGTTTTTTACATAATTGTCATATTTTATTACTTTCATTCTCCCAATCAAGATATTCTAAGAAATAGTGCTTCAACTCTTCCCATTTCAAAATGCCTTGGGAAGGGAATAGAGAGGTGAATGGTACCAGTACATTTTGTCCTGAAGTCAGCTCCAGTGAAATCACAACCACATTTATTACAAAAAAACTAGCACACAAACAAACTCCTTACCTTCCTTCTTTTTACATAAGTGGGGAAATCATGGTACTCACTGAGCAAATCTAGAGGTGCTTCTGTCATATATGGGCAGTTTTCTAGCATTAGCAAGAAGTAAAGTTCATTCTCTGAATTTTCAGATTGGCACACATCTTATTTCTGAGGTTCCTCTGAGCCACCAGTTTCTAAATAGCAAAAGTAGTCTAAGGTTTTGCAATTTAAAATAATTTAACATGGTTTAGCACTTAGCAGTTATAAACACATAACCTCTAGTTACATGTGTACAATAAAAAAGAAAAAAAAATCTATCTCTTCTCCAACATCACAGGTGTTTAGATCTACCACAGATTTTGATATCAACAGATTGGGAACTATGTTGAACTTTTACCAAATATTTAGTTTTGAGAGGCGACTTGGTACAGCATTCTTCCAGATAGAACTAATCGTGGCAGCACAATTTTCTGATAACGTGAAATTGTTCTTAACTTTTTTTTGTAGGAGAATCATAATAACAACCTCTTGTATTCTTGGAGCTCTCATCACAGAATCACAGAATATACTGAGTTGGAAGGGATCCACAAGGATCATCTAGTCCAACTCCTGGCCCTGCACAGGACAGCCCTGAGTCACACCATATGCCTGAGAGTATTGTCCAAATGCTTCTTGAACTTTGTCAGGCTTGGTCCTGTGACCACTTCCCTGGGGAGCCTGTTCCAGTGCCCAACCACCCTCTGGGTGAAAAATCTTTTCCTAATATCCAACCTAAACCTCCCCTGACACAACTTCAGACCATTGCCTTAGGTCCTGTCACTGGGCACCACAGAGAAGAGATCAGTACTTGCCCCTTCTCTTCCCCTCACGAGGAAGTTGTAGAGTGCAATGAAGTATCCACTCAGTCTCCTCTTCTCCAAGATGAACAGACCAAGTGCCCTCAGCTGCTCGTCATACAGCTTCCCCTCAATGCCCTTCACCATCTTCATTGCCACCTTTTGGACCCTCTCTGATAGCTTAATGTCTTTCTTATATTTTGGGCCCAAAACTGCCACAATATTCAAGGTGAGGCTGCACCAGTGCAGAGCAGAGCAGGACAATCTCCTCCCTTGACCGACTGGCAATGCTGTTCCTTATGCCCCTCTGGACATGTTTGACCCTCCTGGCTGCCAAGGCCCTGCTGACTCACATTCAACTTGTCATCAGCCAGGACCCCCAGGTCCCTTTCTGTGGCACTGCTTTCTGGCATCTCATTCCCCAGTCTGTATGTACAGCCAGGGTTGCCCCATCCCAGGTGAAGAATTCTGCACTTTTCCTTGTTGAACTTCATATGGTTGGTGATTGCCCAGTTATCTAATTTGTTGAGGTCCCTCTGCAGGGCCTCCCTGCCTTTGAAGGGGTCAACAGCTGCTCCAAGTTTTGTGTCATCTACAAACTTGCTCAGTACTCTTTGAGTCCTTCATCCAAGTCATTTATGAAGACGTTGAAGAGCACAGAGCCCAAGATGGAACCCTGTGAAAACCCACTAGTGACAGGTCACCAGTGTGATGTTTCCCCATTCACTGTTACCCTCTGTGCTCGACCTGTGAGCCAATTGCTCACCCACCACACAATGTGTTTTTCCAGTTGTGCGATGGACATTTTGTCCAGAAGGATCCCATGAGAGGCAGTATTGAAAGCTTTACTGAAATCCAAGATTGCATCAGCTGGCTTCCCTTTATCAACTATGTGGGTTACTTTGGTATAAAGTGGTTCAGAGTACTTTGCAAGCACTAATTTAAACGTCATGATTTCCCAGAGAACAAGGCTGATGTGGGTGTATCTCTACTGATTTCAATTAGCATGATATCGAAATGACCTTTTTCTCTCGATACTGTAATACCCGTTTTACAGATGGCAAATAGAGGTATTGGCTATCAAGTACCTAATCCAAAAAACACAGATTAGGTCAGTACACGCAATGAAATTGGTATCTTATAAGTGTTTTTCAGCCCTCTAAATCACTTGCTAATTCTTTCATCATGCTTGATGATTTAATATTTAATGGTTTTGTTCGGCTTAAGTCCACCTCCTTCAAAAGACTCTTGTAAACTGTGTGTCTAAACAATATCAGCATGAGTTTTAAATAATTAAAAAACCAGAAGTTAGGGACTATTTTAACAGAATTAAAATGATAGCATAAAGTGGAAGGAATATAATAATTGTAGAGTTAATACTGCCTAAAAACTGTGGATGCATTTGATTGCCTATGTCAAACACCATTAGACTTTTTACTTTAATAAAACAGTAAAGCCAATACTATACAGCAGCTTAAATCAATTTCCCTAGAATGATATTACAGCTGTCAGCTCTTCCAAAGTTGTAGAATATTTCTTTTCTGAAGAGGTAAGGAGCCCTCAAACCTTATTGTTCCATTTAAAAAATATATATTTGCATGCATGATAAAAGGATATCAGAAAGCAATTTGTGTTAGTGTTTGTACTAGCAATTGCAAAAAAAAAAAAAAAAAAGATGGCTGATTGTGTTTCTGTGCTTCTTCTGCATCATTGTTTTTAACAGATGGTTCATTATTACAACTGCCTTTACTTCAACAAGACTTTATAACCTTGGAAGTTTGGTTTTTTTGTTTGTTTGCTTTTTTTCCCCCTTGGTGTTGTGTAGTGCACAATTCACATTTTAAAAGTTTATGTGGGTTACTTTGTCAGTGCTTTGAATCTCGGTTAATTCTAGTCTCTTATGGTGCTGGGATAGTAAATCTGTGCTTGATCTGGACCAAACATATTTTGATTGTAAATAGAAAGTCTTCTTTTATGAGGATGTTCACTTCACAGCTTGAGCAGTGTAATTTTTATACAGGTCTCAGCAATCAATAAAAAAGCCACAGGAGGAATGATTTATCTTGTTGGTTACAGAGACTGTCACTGAGAGAAATTGTAAAAGATCAATTTACACAACCTGGTGTGAGAATGTTATTGATATAACACGGCTGATCAGTTTCTGGTAGTCTATGGGCAGACAGAGAGAGAGCCCTGCCCTCGGATAGGGCCACTCACCAAGATCTTAATAGACTCGCTGGTCCATAAAATGGACATGAAGCCAATGAAGGGCAAGATTCTGCGTGCTCATGGTACACTGACTGGCCTGCAGGAAAATGGATTGGCTCAGCTCCGATTAGTTAGTTAAGCAGTGTCATGCATCCTCCCTTCTTTTTTTGTTGCTTTTTTTTCTGCTTCTTCTTCCCCCTGCTCCCCCCCCTACTGTGAGAACTGTTCACTTGGAGGCTCACTGCCTTAATTACAAAGGGCCCTTTTAACTACAGGTCACAGGAGTTGGCTCACTTGACAGGAAATAAGGAAACAAGCTACCTTCCTGGAAAAAAAAAAAAAAAAGAAAATCAAACTTCCACTCCTCAAATTAG
This sequence comes from Myiozetetes cayanensis, assembly GCF_022539395.1. Classification (NCBI taxonomy): domain Eukaryota; kingdom Metazoa; phylum Chordata; class Aves; order Passeriformes; family Tyrannidae; genus Myiozetetes; species Myiozetetes cayanensis. Next base: position 88,433,633 of record NW_026087742.1, on the reverse strand, counting down.
TTAAATGAAGCTTATCAGCACTTGTTAGTTGATACTTTGGCAGTCTGTTAATTGCAGCTGGTACATTAAGTTATGTTATAACCAGCAGGACATATGATCAAAAAATAAATAAATCTATGGATATGCCACATGGCATGTGTTGGTGGAGAAAACAAAGTAAGAACAATGTTGATCTTTCCTGTGAATATCACAGCACGAAAGGTTATTTTCTTTCTTTTTCTGTAGAACTAAATTGCATTCTAACTAAAGGCGTTTGTTTGGATCAGAAAAGAAGTTCTCTCTACAATGAGATCAGAAAGGTTCTCATTGTGTCTTAACAAAAATCGACATTGGCTATTCTGTCGATATAAGCAGTCTGTACCTATGGATGTTATACATACAGCTTTTAACATGCTTTTCCTGACATATACTCTCCATTATATTTTTTTATTTACAGACAATAATTTCTTACTGTTATTACTGGAGGGAAAGAAAAGGACATTAGCAGCATTAAGAAACCCCATGGCAGTGGTTTCTCCTTTGTAGAAAGTGACTCCACTGTATAACTGCTAGCAAAATAAAGGATCCAAAGGCACATCAAGGGGAAAAAACTGTTTTCATGTGTTTAACCTGTTAATTATAGTAATCTACACTACAGTGTAAGTATTGTAACCTGGAATGGGAAACGGGTGTTAGAAAGAATGAGCTGACTAAGACAAAAATGATTAAATCCACACTTTGAATGGATTTTCATGTGTAATTTGAGCTACACATTCTTAAGTTGTTTCATTTTCGCATTTCTGTACTCATCGGCACATATCAAAGTGAAAGACTAGCTGAAATGAATGTTTTCTTACCTTCATCTGCTGGAGTATTTTAAATACTTCTCAAAGACTGAAAGATGTGTTCTCCTGGACCCACAATATGTGCTTTAAGATGTGTTTTGAGCTTAATATGAAGTAACATTTTGAAATCCTAGGCATCCCAGTAATATTACTTCTTTTTTATCTACAGAAAAACACATATAAAGGCAATGTTACTTTCACACCACTGAATATTCCAGTGCCTATTAGTTATTATTGTCTTTTCCTAAGCCTGAATAGCCAACAGGTCTCTCACTGTGTTCATGATGTGTCCTGAGCACAGACAAATACCTCACATCCACCTCCTCCACTGCCCCCTCTTGCCCCCCCCCTCCCAGCCTCTCCTGCTCCAGTTTTTTCAGGTCTGAAAGTCAGATTCTTTGTTCTGAAAATGGATGGGGTTCAAGTGCTGCCCCTCTATCCCTCTGTATTCAGAACAGAGAAGAGATAAAGGAGAGAGAAGAAATGGAGCTTGTGAATCCCAGGGAGAGGAGTGGGTGAGCAAAGGTGATGGTGATAGTCAGATGGGGATGATGACAGCTAGAAGAAGTCAGGGCTAGCAGAGAAAAAAGGACAGGAGGGAACCTGCTCTTAGTATGTTCTCCACATGCTGAAATGACTTGATATTAGTTTACATCCACATGTGCTAGTAACCCCTCAAGCACACAGACTTCTGGAATGAGTGGTAGCCTGGTTAAGCTGTGGGTCTTTCTTTCCAATTGCAGAAAGAAGTAGCTCCCACTTCTGTGGATACCTAATGAGGTGCAAGGATGATCACAGTACCTCTTGCCCCATCTTATTCATCCTTGATTGTGTTCTAAGCCAAATTTGGTAACGAATAGCTGTTTCTGCCATGTTTTCAAGTGGTGGGTGAGCAGAGGAAGAGTTGCTTTCTCACTGCAGCTGCCAAACCAATCACAGCCTCAGGCAGTCAGCAATCAGTAGCCAGCAATGTTCCTCCCCTGCCCTTCTCATAATGAACTTGGGCTCTTCCCAGCACTCAAACAAATGCTGTCCCTCTGTCAAACACGTGGATGTTACCTGTGCAGAGCAAGCCTGGGCATGCTGCCACGAGCTGTCTCAAGTATGATGGTCATCTCCCTTTATGCTGTGATTCCTTTCTTATTTCCCTTCCCTGCTTTCAGGGCTGCTACTAAATGTACACCACGCTCTCTTATTCAGATGCTGACAATTCCAGTGACTATCCCTCAAATTAGTAGCTACCTGGAACTGCAGAAAAACATACTGAGGAAGCCCTTCACCAAGATTTTCCCTGATTCATTGGAGGGGCAGCTGGTAACAACACTCTGTCGTTAAAGCCTTTCTATTATAGAAAATCCCCGTGACCTTTTATTTTGAGAATCTCTCACATTTCTGTTGTTTGTAGAAGGTGTTTGATATTCAGCAGAGGAAATCCCCTCGGGCCACAGAAGTGTCTTCTCTTTGTCCCATAAAATTCCATTTAGGATGCAAAGTGACAAAAATGGCCATTACCCTTCTCTTATTTTTATCTCTTGGGAAAACACTTCTAGGCTTCAGGCTTCAGGCCAAGCTTACGCTGACACTGCCAACACCAAGAGACACAGACTGGACCAGCTGAATACAAGAAAATGGAAAGGTAGGTGAAGAAGAGGATAAGTCTGTGATTTTACATTATAAAGAGTTCCCAAGTGAGCAATTTATATTCCAAACCACCCCTTAAAATCCTTAGTTTAAGATGTAGAAGTAAGGTAATCCAGACCAGGCTTCTTGACACTGTAGACTCAAGATGTTTTTCTCATTCACACACACACAAACACATGCAAAAACACCTTTCCTCAGCTAATGTGCATCTGTACGGTCAAAGTTCTTGATAATTCTAGAAACAGTATCCTGAACTGCAATGCAGAAGGTTCTAGATTCATGTGTAACTTCTGACACCAGAAATAAGGAGGAGCATTAAAATAATTCACAACAGAGTTACCTTCATATTAAATTTCCTGTGGCTGCAGTAGCTAGTACTTGAGAGCTAAGAAACTCCTCTGAACCCTACTTTAGCCTCTTTTGTATGAATGTGTTCTGGTGCAAATGTGTGTTATATATGATCATACTGCATTTTCTAATTGATTCTGTCTAAATCAGTATTCAGGGTGGAGCTGTTCACGGGATAGGAGAAGGTCAGCACATACAGCTGAAAGGTTGATATTTTAGTCTTACGTACTTGATTTTACAGTCCAAGTAATTATTTTCAGCTAGCAATTCGTGAACCTAGAGTTCAATATGTTCATATACTCAGAAACACTGTGTGCTATCCAATAAAGTCAATCTTACTTCATTCCTTTGTTAAAAATTTACAAGATTTAAGCATTTCCAAGAACTATCTAGGACCCATGACAGCCACACAATCTGTATCATTAGTGTAAGCTGTGAAATCAGGCACTCCAGGCATTGCACACTCTTAATATTTTACTTGTTATGCGGAGAGATCCTGCTCAAGACTTTACAGAAGAGTGTTCTGAGCCCTGGAATTAAAACTTAGAATTTGCTTCTTCATCATTTAGCATAGTCATATACTGATCCCCATGCTCAACTATAATTTTATCCAGGACTCAAAATCATCAGATTTTGGAGAGGAATCCCTGGTTTCTCACACACACACACACACACACACACACACACACATATCAAGAGGACCATATTCAGCTTCAACCCAAACTTTTCATAATTAGAGTTGGGTGACAATTAAATTTCTAGTATTTTGGCCCTTAGTTTTATAACAATTCAGAGATAAGCAATATTTTGCTTTCAGAATTTCTCATGATATTGGAATTCTGAGATTTTTTTGAACTCTCTTAGGGGTTTCTGAAATCAAATATACTCTCAGGAACTTGACAGCTGACGTGTAAAGTTGATATGGTTTTTGCTAGCTTCATCAGCTCACTCCAGAATAGCAGTGGTTTAAAGACTCATGCACAAACCTTGAAATGTTTTAACCTAATGTAGAAATCTTTGCTGGTGTGATAGAAAGGTCCCTAATATCTATATTTGGAAGAATAGACTAGCTTCTTCAATACTTTATTATGGTAGCTTTCTAGTGAGGTTACTGATAGAACAAAAATGTGAACTGAGTTTCTAATGTCTAAATGCTCCTAAGAGTTCCAGCTATGTTCTTCTGTGGCATGGGGAGGCACTGAGCACTGTGCCAAGCCTTATAGGAACATGCCTCCTCCAACTTACTATTTGTTTCCAGCATGGAAAGGGCTAAGAATGTGCAGCAAATCCCCAAGACCCAGCCATGCTGACACTCAGAAGCATGTGTCAGCACTGCATTAAACAGATAAACTGGGGCTCTGGTGATTACCCCACCTCTTACTGCCAGTTAAAAAGGCACAAAGCTGGAGACACTGGCATCAGGACAGAGGCTCAGAAGCAATGCTGCATGGAGGATCCCTCAGCCTCTCTGTGGATATAAAGAGAGCAGAAATCAATTTTACTAATTGCAGGGATACCATGAGATCTATATCACCACTCTTTTGGAAATGAAATGCAGGTAATGTAACTGGCTGAATGAAGACATTATCCACTTGTGTCACTTATTCATAAGACATGTATGAATAAAAATGTCTCAGGTGGAATTTAGGACAACCATCAGCAACTGCAGTTCAAATCCTCTGGTCACATTTTTCCCCAAACAATTTGTTTTTCTTTGGCAAATGCAGTTTTTCAAAGTGGATTTGAATTATGATGTACCATGCACCCGTGTTTCTGTGTGACTTATGTTTTATGGCGTTGCTGGTTGGATGAGATGTACCTGTCTGAAGGTAAACTTGTTTTAGGTGTTCAAATTTAGGACAAAATGCATAATGCCCCAAAATGATCTTCTCCCTTCCATCCAGGAGCCAAAGTTAGTGAGGTATAGAAGGTCTGCATCTGTATTATCTCAAAAGCAGAGTATTAGCACTCACCTGAGAGCTCTTTAAAGGCTTAAGTTTTACCAGTATCACAAACCTGGAGAGTAGTGAAGGCATAGAGTCTTGGTTCTTGTGATTTAACTCCTGGCAGAGAAGTTCTGCTGCTAATGCAGATAACTTATAGCATTTTTGTCCTCATGTTTGCTTGGTTCCAGTTTATGTGTGTTTTCTTTTTGAAACCAACTTAGCTTTAAATATCTTTTATTCATAGAACTTGTTTTGAGACCAACAATAAAGTCTTTATGATTAAAATTTTCTAACCTAGAAAATGTAGGCGTTTTGGTTGGAGTGTTGGGTTTTGGCTTGTTTTTAATCTGGATGTTTTAAGTTAATTTCTCTTTGGAAGAAGTCCCTTCCCAGCACACTTGGCTGTACATAGCCAGTGTTTACAAGGTGCACTTAAATTGAAATATCAAAGAGAACTGTTGAAATGATGTGGTTGCGAAATGCATGCAATTATCTGCTATTAACTCATCTGGAATCCTGTGATGAGCAAACTATGATTTTCAATGTGTCATTACATTGTTGCATCGATGGGCTGTTCAACAGCTCAATTTAAAAAATACTCAAGAAATAATCATTACAAGAGGTAATACTTTCAATTTGATTCAAATAAATCTGTTCCAACATTAGGCTGACATGATCATGGATCTCATGAGGTTACAGTGCTTTGTTTGCACTTGCTTTACAGTATTTACTGCTGATTTTGTTGTTGCATGGTTGGTTTTTTTTTTGTTTTTTTTTTTTTTTGATAAGACATCTCGGATTTTGTTTTCTAATTATGTAGAGAAGAATGAGGGATAATGTTATCATTCCTGATTTCTTGTTTTAAGCTACAAAGACATGGTGGTGTTCCTCATACAATGTCAAAGTGCTTGTTTTGTTATTACAGTGTTATAACTCTAATGTTATATAATTTTTATCCTGTGGATAATTTTGCCACTCCTGGTGGCCATTCAGCTGGATTTACCCCCTTCTAGCACTGAAAAGGTAGGCCCGTTTTGTATTTTTCATTTGCAATCAGTTTGTGTTGGAAATGGTCAGTGGTGTTCTGGAGCTAATATTTTACTGTGGCTTTCTTCTTTTTCTACTCAATAGACAGGTGCTCAGGAAAATTTGCCTTGCAGAAGAAACTATAAAGAATGTTAAATATATAAGTATACTCAAAAATTTCTGTTCTTAACAATATCACTTTCTTTCCACTGTTCTTTTATTTTAAAAGGTATTCTGTAAAATGGTTTGCAAATTTCACTATGGGCAGAAATAATTGTAAGATTCACTTTTCCCATAACAATGCATTTCCATTGACTTGGGACCTTTTGCTATTGGGCAATCAGTTTGCAGAAGTTTGTACTCATGTTTTAAATTCTATATAAACTTAAAAATATTTCAATATTCTTGCTTATGCAGTGATTTTTCTTCTTGCTAGTCACTCGTAGTAACTGCAATGTAACTGTAACAATTGTGTTTTGCATATGTTGGCTACCTCCTCTGTAGTTAATGTAAAGAGTCAATTGTTTTGGCCAGAAACAGACTGTATTTCAGTGTATTTGATGATGAATAATATGAAGAGGCTCCTAGCAGGTGAATATGTGCTGGTGCATGTGTGTGGGAAGATAATGCTAGCAATCGTTAGGGGTGAGGAATTGGCCACCAGCGGTTTGTGCGATGCAGTAGGTGGGAACAGTCAGTTTACTGATGTATGAGAAAGGCAGTGAAATGGGATGCTCTAGCAGTTGTCTGTGAGCTGGAGGTTATGGTAAGGTGGGTGGAAGAGAGAAAAGAAACATGGAGGAAGCGCTAAAAAAAGAAAAAGTCCTTTCCCAGCAGTGCAGACGAAGATAAGAAAAAGTCCAAGCTACAAAAAAGAGCAGAGGTAGAGATACTACCTGAACTGCCTGTAGCATCAGTGATAGCCAAAGAAAAGGCAAAATACACTGGTCGTCTGTATTTCTAGGAGATCAAGTGCAGCCAGGTGAAAACTGCAGAACAATGTATATTATTAGATGGCATTGAGTAGTACACTTCTAAAATGAAAACTTGTCTTTGTATTGGAGAGTGTGTTGAGTTGTTAAACTGTCTGAGATAAATGATGAAGAGATCTGGTACAAATAGAACATTAGGCACCAGGTAAAGAGTATCAACAGGAATAAGTGACAAAATAAAGAGTCAAAAAAAAAAAAGAAAAAATAAAAGAAGAAATTTTCCAATTCAAAATGTCACGTCCTTCCAAGACATTGCTACACAATGAAAACACCATGAAATACTCCAGGCTGTCACCATGTTAAACACTGGCAATTGCACAACTATTTCCTGTGTGAACACTGCTGCACAGTAAACACAAAGATGCCCGGTTCACTCATCCAAGCGGACCAAGTGACCATGAAGATGTGTGCTACGTGTGTTTATTTGGAAAGCTGGAATAGGGTGTCTGTAAAAACACAGCCTAGTTTTCTGCATGTCATCTTTCTTGTCCAAGGTGACAATCCCTCCACAACACAAATTACCAAGGATTGGCCTCCTGTTGAGGGTGCTAATGGGGTGTAGGTGCAACTGTTTGAAGAACAGTTCTAACATAATGAAATAATGCAGGTGTTTATATTGCTAAAGTACTCACAGACGAACTGCAATTGCCAAGAATAGGCAGAGGTACATGTACACATAATTTGTGACTGCATGAACAAATACCTGTTAGAGACCCTTTTAATAATTTACTACTGCATCTATGCAATGAAGTGTCCTACATTGAGAACAGCAACGAAGCATGAAACGGCAAAAAGAAGGAACTGACTACTCAAGAAAGGGTTAGCTGTCTAGGAGGAAAGCTTTGCCTACCAGTTTTTTGCTGAGTCCTCTTCACAGGTGGTGTGTAAGAGAGATTGTTAGGGACTTCTCCAGTTATCAAAGAATTCAGCTGCTCTGTAGTTTCAAAAGTGCCAATATGTCCTTCACCATGAAATTCAGGAGCAGAAACTGTGCTTACCAGAGCCATCTACCACCCTAGCGTCTCATTGTGTTCACAAATGTATCCCAGGGATTCATACTTTGGTCTTAATGAAAACAAGGAAGAGAGGTTGAATCGTTTTAGAGTCTGTAAGAAAACACATAGATTTTATCCTCTAGGGTGTTTGTTCTCATTCAGCCCAGGCTATTGGTGAAAGAAGGTTGTTTCTGTTGGATGATGGCCAATTCAGTTGTTTATGTGAAGTGAATCTGGTGGTCTCAGAAGAATGTATAGGAATGGATATGCACCACAAAGACGAAGGGTGTTACTTACCTCCTGAGAGGTAACTCCTGTAGGGACAGAGAACTGCAACAACCTCTGCAAATATGTGCAGGGATGCCTGCAGGTCTGAGGTTCAGAGGGCAGCACAATCTGCCTTGTTGCCTGTGATTATTTGCTTTATGCACAAGTGGCTACTTAAATATTTGACTATGGGGTGTTATTCTGTCTTTTTGTTTTCATAAGCATTAAATATGTTTCTTCTCCCTCACCTCCATTCATTTGCCTCTTGTGAAAAAGCAGTGTGGTGAGGTCAGGCACATTTTGGCAGTCCCAGAAGAATCAGTGCCCTCATTCATAAGCTGTGATTACTGTCCTGGGGAAATGAGACTGACTTATATTTGTGGACATAAAGGTCTGCTAACAGTGACTGAAGCAAAGTTCAAGAAATACATTAAAAAAAAAAAAGAGCGATAAAGGGTTTTTTATTTTGCTCTTTGCTTTGAAAGCAGTAGAATGAACTGGCTCCATTGAAAAACAAAAACTGCATAATGATGTTTCTATCTCAAAATAAATCTTCCATTAATAAGGACCATTGGTAGTGTAGTTAGAGAGGTCAAAACTTTCTAACCTCCATGGTATTAAAAAAAAAAAAATTAAAACAACAAGAGAATTTAAAGTTCTTTTTGGGAATAAAAGAGAAGAAGGAGCAGGAGGAGGAGGGGGAGAAACAAAAGAGAAACTCTGTCTTTCAGTTCCAATAGTTCTTGATGTTTAAAATCTCTGAAGTTTTCTTATATGTTATGAAAAGCTACAAATTTATCTTTTGCCATTTTCCCAAGGGAAGCTGACCCAAATCCACCAGCAGCAGTTGAAAAGGTTTTTCCAAGCTTTATCAAATAGCCCCAACAGAGACCAGCTTAAAATTAAAAGCTTCCCCTACCAGAGGGAATATATGTGACTTTAATAACTGAAATGTGTTTTTACTTTCTATTACAGGGGTCAAAAGGTTTCTAAACAAACCAAATTTATCAATTATTTAGAGCTGATTTCTTCTGAAGTGGTATTTCTAAGATATTATTTGGTGGATAAATTCAATGTTCTAAGGCCAGCAGCAGCATTTTATTCATAACAAATTTCTCCTAAACTGAATTTGCTGGGGCAACTTAATTTCCACTATCGTGTTTGCACTGTAGAAATATCAACTGAAGTGTTATAGGGCCTAACTAGTGGGCTTTTCAAAGAGAAATTCCATATAAGCATGCTTATTCAGCACCACCCTGCTTGCCATTTATTGCTTAAGAAATGAACTGGTACATTGTGTCTGCAGTAGAATTTCTTTAGCTGCTGAAATATCCTTAAAAACCACAAGGCACCTTTAAAGTCAGGAAACAATATCTTAAACTACATTCTCACTCTTGCAGCAAAATAAAATAAGATAACTGTCAGAAGTTTTGTTAAAGACATTTTAAAATGAAAGAGCCATGCACAGACCTGCATAGATGCACATGTTTTCTTAGCTTTCTCTAAGAAGCGAGCACTTCATTTAGGTTGTTGTGGAAGGGAATTAACAGTAAATTTAGAAAGAGACCATTCTTAATACCTAATAGGGTCCATTGACCATGTAAATACTGTTTGTTATACATTAGCTAAACATACATTGGGTTTCTGCCCAAAGTCTGCCATTTGGTGCAGGCAGAAGATGTTAGAGAACACTTCATAAATTCATGTGGAGCCCTGTTAAATGAAACCAACCATCCAAGAGCTGACATTCTGCCATCTTTAAAATAGCTGCCTCTCTTGTAGTGAAACATTAGGTTTATTTATGCAAGCAAATACGAAGTAGTAATGCAATCAAGGTGTTATGGAGGGTGGTTTTGTTTGGGTGTTTTTTTTGGTGGTTTTTTTTTTTTTTTTTTAGAGACAGAGTCTAACTATTAATAAATAAAAATGTCTTGAATAGGTTCTTCTTTATACTTGAAAACAGTTTCCTTTCTGAAAAATCTCGTTAAGGATAAGAGCAAAAGTATCATTTTTTGACCACTGAAAATGGTCTCTCTCAGCAATACATGCATATTAAGAATATTAAGAATATTTAAGAAATATGAATTATTACCACAAATGAAGAACAAATAGGTAAAAGCTCTTCCTCTCTCTTCTACCTTTCTTTGCCTTTGGGGCAAAAGAATTCTGCTCAAGCATAAGAGATGGGCAAAAACTGTTCGAAATGAGCTAAATTTGACTGAGACCTGGCTAGTAAGCTGTTGAGGAGCTTTTTACCTGCAGGGGACTGACTCTGCTTCTGTTTCATTTCTGGCTCAGATTATTACTCAAGTTTTGAGATGGTTTGAGAGTGTTTTCAGGTGAGGTCTTGAGGTTTGGTCTGGGAAACTGTACCCTGAAAATGCCAGATTTTAACTTGAATGGAATGCCACACTGAGATTGAACATGCTTCTGATATAAGGTGATAGTAAGCAATGAAATGGGTATCATGACATTTGAGTCATGGTCAGCCAGGAACTGGAAGAATATTGTTCTACACCCAAAGTATCCACACGTCTGCATGACCTTCCCCTGCCCAGGGTTAGAAGGGAGATGAATTAGCAGTTCATTTTTTGGCCCATTACTGACAGTGATTCAAAGCTGTACAACAATGATTATTCCATAGCTTGAATGAAATGAGTGGATGAGCACCAAAATCACCACATTACTGTCAGACTAGTCCTTAATGACTGTCAGACATGTTTTCAAGCCTTGTTCTGCACCGGCTTTTCTTTGCTGGGGTCTTTGTTACCAGAGAAACAAAAAAAAAGGGAACAGCAGGTATGGCTATGAAAATGTAAATGTGATAATGAGGGAAGCCTGGCAGATTCGTTTCTGAAAGGAGCCTTTCAAGGCTTTGGATGGTGGTACAACTTCAGATCACTCCCTGGATACTTCAGGCTCCCTTCTGGAGCGTAGGGCAAGAAGAGTCATTTGCATTTGCTCCTTCAGGGTCATGAATGCCTTAGGCAACTTAAAGTCAGGATGAAAAAAAAACATTAAATTGTGCACTGGAAGGTGCTCTATGAAGTATTTGGAGGCTTTTTTGAGAGGGGAGGATCTGTAGCCATTGTCTTACATTGTTTCTTGTGTCCTAAGTACTACCATAGTCTTGCAACGTTTGGTAAGGCCAGATGAGATCTGAAAATCTGAAGTGGTGGCATTATCTCAGAAATGATTTGCAACACAGAAAGGGGGAAATGGACTCCCTCAGTGGTTTCCTGCTTTGCTCCTACCCTATGGAGGCAACAGACTGGGAGTTCTGCTCAGCATGTGGAACTGCTTTACACATGTGCAGGTGATATCATCTCAGTTTCTACATTTTATATGATCATGACACAGTGGTTTACCTTCTGCTTATGCTGTTCCTTGTAGTTTGCAGCACTATAAGAAGGAATTTATTTTAGGAAGTGTAAAAAGGAAAAAAAGAAAGAAAGGAAAAGAAATAACCTAATCCCCCAGCCCCCCCAAACTGAATAGCCCGAAGGTTCCCTTATAGGTAACAAATGGGTGAAAGACAGCATAGTGAAGTTGATCTTGAATGAATTAATTAAAAACTCAAACCAGATATGCACAGCTCCCTAATTCCACTTCATAAAACCAACTCTACTCTTCAAAAATGTTCAGCTTCAGCTGAGGCACTGAACTCTTCTTGCAGAAGATATATTACCACCAGGGTTTACAGTAACATTTTTGCCTGCTTAGCCCTGATAGTTTACCTATCACATCTGTCAGATTCTTCAGAGGAAAAAAAAAACAACCCAAACCCACAACAG